>NC_057811.1:16657268-16929882 GCF_018294505.1 Triticum aestivum
ACCACTTGCCCGCTGCCTCCTATCTCCACTAGGGCCCATTAAGGCCCATTGACTCCCCGGGGGGTTCCGGTAACCTCCCGGTACTCCGAAAAATACCCGATACACTTTGGAACCATTCCGGTGTCCGAATATAACCTTCCAATATATCAATTTTTATGTCTCGACCATTTCGAGACTCCTCATAATGTCCGTGATCACATCCGGGACTCCGAACAACCTTCGGTACATCAAAACACATAAACTCATAATACCGATCGTCATCGAACGTTAAGCGTACGGACCCTACGGGTTCGAGAACTATGTATACATGATCGAGACACATCTCCAGTCAATAACCAATAGCGGAACCTGGATGCTTTTGTTGGCTCCTACATATTCTATGAAGATCTTTATCGGTCAAACCGCATAACAACATACGTTGTTCCCTTTGTCATCGGTATGTTACTTGCCCGAGATTCGATCGCCGGTATCATCATACCTAGTTCAATCTCGTTACCGGCAAGTCTCTTTACTCGTTCCGTCATACATCATCCCGTAACTAACTCATTAGTCACATTGCTTGCAAGGCTTATAGTGATGTGCATTACCGAGAGGGCCCAGAGATACCTCTCCGAAACACGGAGTGACAAATCCTAATCTCGATCTATGCCAACCCAACAAACACCATCGGAGACACCTGTAGAGCATCTTTATAATCACCCAGTTACGTTGTGACGGTTGATAGCACACTAAGTGTTCCACCGGTTTTCGGGAGTTGCATAATCTCATAGTCATAGGAACATGTATAAGTTATGAAGAAAGCAATAGAAATAGACTAAACGATCATAGTGCTAAGATAATGAATGGGTCAAGTCAATCACATCATTCTTTAATGATGTGATCCCGTTCATCAAATGACAACACATGTCTATGGCTAGGTAACTTAACCATCTTTGATTAACGAGCTAGTCAAAGTAGAGGCATATTAGTGACACTCTGTTTGTCTATGTATTCACACATGTACTTAGTTTCCAGTTAATACAATTCTAGCATGAATAGTAAACATTTATCATGATATAAGGAAATATAAATAACAACTTTGTTATTGCCTCTAGGGCATATTTCCTTCAGTCTCCCACTTGCATTAGAGTCAATAATCTAGTTAACATCGCCATGTGATTTAACACCAATAGTTCACATCACCATGTGATTAACATCCATAGTTCACATCGCCATGTGCCAACACTCAAAGGGTTTACTAGAGTCAATAATCTAGTTCACATCGCCATGTGATTAACACCCAAAGAGTACTAAGGTGTGATCATGTTTTGCTTGTGAGAGAAGTTTAGTCAACGGGTCTGTCACATTCAGAGCGTTATGTATTTTGCAAATTTTCGTTGTCTACAATACTCTGGACGGAGCTACTCTAGCTAATTGCTCCCACTTTCAATATGTATCCAAATTGAGACTCGGAGTCATCCGGATCGGTGTAAAAGCTTGCATCGACGTAACTCTTTACGACAAACTCTTTATTACCTCCATAACCGAGAAATATTTCCTTATTCCACTAAGGATAATTTTGACCGCTGTCCAGTGATCCACTCCGGATCACTATTGTATCCTCTTGCCAAACTCATGGTGAGGTACACAAAAGGTCTGGTACACAACATAGCATACTTTATAGAACCTATGGCTGAGGCATAGGGAATGACTTTCATTCTCTCTCTATCTTCTGCCGTGGTCGGGCTTTGAGTCTTACTCAACTTCACGCCTTGCAACACAGGCAAGAACTCGTTCTTTGACTGTTCCATTTTGAACTACTTCAAAAACTTGTCAAGGTATGCACTCATTCAAAAAAACTTATCAAGCGTCTTGATCTATCTCTATAGATCTTGATGCTCAATATGTAAGCAGCTTCACCGAGGTCTTTCTTTGAAAAACTCCTTTTAAACACTCCTTTATGATTTCCAGAAAATTCTACATCATTTTCGATCAACAATATGTCATTCACATATACTTATCAGAAAAGGCTGTAGTGCTCCCACTCACTTTCTTATAAATACAGGCTTCACCGCAAGTTTGTATAAAACTATATGCTTTGATCAACTCATCAAAGTGTATATTCCAACTCCGAGATGCTTGCACCAGTCCATAGATGGATCGCTGGAGCTTGCACACTTTGTTAGCACCTTTAGGATTGACAAAACCTTCTTGTTGTATCATATACAACTCTTCTTTAAGAAATCCATTAAGGAATGCAGTTTTGACATCCATTTGCCAGATTTCATAAAATGTGGCAATTGCTAACATGATTCAGACAGACTTATGCATCACTACGAGTGAGAAAATCTCATCGTAGTCAACATCTTGAACTGTGTCGAAAACATTTTTGTGACAATTCGAGCTTTGTAGATAGTAACACTACCATCACCGTCTGTCTTCCTCTTGAAGATCCATTTATTCTCTAGGGCTTGCCAATCATCAGGCAAGTCAACCAAAGTCTATACTTTGTTCTCATACATGGATCCTATCTCAGATTTTATGGCCTTAAGCCATTTCGTGGAATCTGGGCTCATCATCACTTCCTCATAGTTCGTAGGTTCGTCATGGTCTAGTAACATGATTACCAGAACAGTATTACCGTACCACTCTGGTGCGGAACGTACTCTGATTGACCTACGAGGTTCGGTAGTAACTTGATCTGAAGTTTCATGATCATCATCATTAACTTTCTTACTAATTGGTGTAGGCATCGCCGGAACTGATTTCTGTGATGAACTACTTTCCAATTCGGGAGAAGGTACAGTTACCTCATCAAGTTCTACTTTCCTCCCACTCACTTCTTTCAAGAGAAACTCCTTCTCTAGAAAGGATCCATTCTTAGCAACAAAGATCTTGCCTTCGGATCTGTGATAGAAGGTTTACCCAACATTTTCTTTTGGGTATCCTATGAAGACGCACTTCTCCGATTTGGGTTTGAGCTTATCAGGTTCAAACTTTTTCACATAAGCATCGCAGCCCCAAACTTTAACAAATGACAGCTTAGGTTTCTTGCCAAACCATAGTTCATACGGTGTCGTCTCAACGGATTTAGACGGTGCCCTATTTAACATGAATGTAGCTATCTCTAATGCATAACCCCAAAACGATAGTGGTAATTCAGTAAGAGACATCATAGATTGCATTATATCCAATAAAGTACGGTTATGACGTTCGGACACACCATTATGTATTGGTGTTCCAGGTGGCATAAGTTTGTGAAACTATTCCACGTTGTTTTAACTGAAGGCCAAACTCGTAACTCAAATATTTGCCTCTGTGATCAAATCGTAGAAACTTTATTTTCTTGTTACGATGATTCTCTAATTCACTATGAAATTCTTTCAACTTTTCAAATATTTCAGACGTATGTTTCATCAAGTAGATATACTCATATCTGCTTAAATCATCTGTGAAGGTCAGAAAATAACGACACCCGCCGCGAGCCTCAACACTCATCGGACCGCATACATCAGTATGTATTATTTCCAACAAGTCTGTTGCTCGCTCCATTGTTCCGGAGAACGGAGTCTTAGTCATCTTGCCCATGAGGCATGGTTTGCAAGCATCAAATGATTCATAATCAAGTGATTCCAAAAGTCCATCCGCATGGAGTTTCTTCATGTGCTTTACACCAATATGATCTAAACGGCAGTGCCACAAGTATGTTGCACTATCATTATCAACTTTGCATCTTTTGACATCAATATTATGAATATGTGTATCACTACGATCGAGATTCAATAAACCACTTATATTGAGTGTATGACCGTATAAGGTTTTATTCATGTAAATAGAACAACAATTATTCTTTGACTTAAATGAATAACCATATTGCAATAAACATGATCCAATCATATTCATGCTCAACGCAAAACACCAAATAACATTTATTTTAGGTTCAACACTAATCCCGAAGGTAAAGGGAGTGTGCGATGGTGATCTTATCAACCTTGGAATCACTTCCGACACACATCATCACCTCGCCCTTAACTAGTCTCTGTTTATTTTGCAACTCCCATTTCGAGTTACTACTCTTAGCAACTGAACTAGTATCAAATACCGAGGGGTTGCTATAAACACTAGTAAAGTACACATCAATAACATGTATATCAAATATACCTTTGTTCCCTTTCCCATCCTTCTTATCCGCCAAGTATCTAGGGCAGTTCCACTTCCAGTGACCATTTCCTCTGCAGTAGAAGCACTGAGTTTCAGGCTTGGGTCTAGCCTTGGGCTTCTTCATGGGAGTGACAACTTGCTTGTCATTCTTCTTGAAGTTCCCTTTCTATCCCTTTGCCCTTTTCTTAAAACTAGTGGTCTAGGTAACCATCAACACTTGATGCTCTTTCTTTGATTTCTACCTTCGCCGATTTCAGCATCGTGAAGAGCTCGGGAATTATTTTCGTCATCCCTTGCATATTATAGTTCATCACGAAGTTCTAGTAACTTGGTGATAGTGACTAGAGAACTTTGTCAATTACTATCTTATCTGGAAGATTAACTCCCACTTGATTCAAGCAATTGTTGTACCCAGACAATCTGAGCACATGCTCACTGGTTGAGCTATTCTCCTCCATCTTGTAGGCAAAGTACTGTCTGAGGTCTCATAACTCTCGACACAGGCATGAGTATGAAATACCAATTTCAACTCTTGGAACATCTTATATGCTCCGTGGCGTTCAAAACATTTTTGAAGTTCCGGTTCTAAGCCGTAAAGCATGGTGCACTAAACTATCAAGTAGTCATCATACCGAGTTTGTCAAAACGTTCATAACGTATGCATCTGCTCCTGCAATAGTTCTGTCACCAAGCGGTGCATCAAGTACATAATTCTTCTGTGCAGCAATGAGGATAATCCTCAGATCACGGACCTAGTCCGCATCATTGCTACTAACATCTTTCAACTTAGTTTTCTCTAGGAACATATCATAAATAAAATGGGGAAGCTATACACGAGCTATCGATCTACAACATAGATATGCAAATACTATCAGGACTAAGTTCATGATAAATTAAAGTTCAATTAATCATATTACTTAAGAACTCCCACTTAGATAGATATCCCTCTAGGCATCTAAATGATCACGTGATCCATATCAACTAAACCATGTCCGATCATCACGTGAGATGGAGTAGTTTTCAATGGTGAACATCACTATGTTGATCATATCTTTTATATGATTCACGCTCGACCTTTCGGTCTCCAGTGTTCCGAGGCCATATCTGCATATGCTAGGCTCGTCAAGTTTAACCCGAGTATTCTGCGTGTGCAAAACTGGCTTGCACCTGTTGTATTTGAACGTAGAGCTTATCACACCTGATCAAAGCGTGGTGTCTCGGCACGACGAACTGTCGCATCGGTGCATACTCAGGGAGAACACTTATACCTTGAAATTTAGTGAGAGATCATCTTATAATGCTACCGCCAAACTAAGCAAAATAAGATGCATAAAGGATAAACATCACATGCAATCAATATAAGGGATATGATATGGTCATCATCATCTTGTGCCTTTGACCTCCATCTCCAAAGCACCGTCATGATCACCATCGTCACCGGCTTGACACCTTGATCTCCATCGAAGCATCGTTGTCGTCTCGCCAACTATTGCTTCTACGACTATCGCTACCGCTTAGTGATAAAATAAAGCAATTACATGGCGATTACATTTCATACAATAAAGCGACAACCATACGGCTCCTGCCAGTTGCCGATAACTTTTACAAAACATGATCATCTCATACGACAATTTACATATCATCACGTCTTGACCATATCACATCACAGCAAGCCCTGCAAAAACACGTTAGACGTCCTCTACTTTGTTGTTGCAAGTTTTACGTGGCTGCTACGGGCTTAGTAAGAACCGTTCTTACCTGCGCATCAAAACCACAACGATTTTTCGTCAAGTGTGCTGTTCTAACCTTCAACAAGGATCGGGCGTAGTCACACTCGATTCAACTAAAGTTGGAGAAACAGACACCCAGTAGCCACCTGTGTGCGAAGCACGTTGGTAGAACCAGTCTCGCGTAAGCGTACGCGTAATGTCGGTCTGGGCCACTACATCCAACAATACCGCCGAATCAAAGTAGACATGCTGGTAAGCAGTATGACTATTATCGCCCACAACTCTTTGTGTTCTACACGTGCATATAACATCTACGCATAAACCTGGCTCGGATGCCACTGTAGGGGAACGCAGTAATTTCAAAAAAATCCTACGATCACGCAAGATCTATCTAGGTGGTGCATAGCAATGAGGGGGGAGAGTGTTGTCTACGTACCCTCGTAGACCAAAAGCGGAAGCGTTATGACAATGCGGTTGATGTAGTCGTACGTCTTCGCGATCCGACCGATCCTAGTACCGAACGTACGGCACCTCCGCGATCTGCACACGTTCAGCTCGGTGACGTCCCATGAACTCTAGATCTAGCTGAGGTCGAGGGAGAGTTTTGTTAGCACGACGACGTGATGACGGTGTTGATGAAGCTACCGACGCAGCGCTTCGCCTAAGCACTACAACGATATGACCGAGGTGGAAATCTGTGGAGGGGGGTACCGCACACGGCTAAACAATCAACTTGTGTGTCTATGGGGTGCCCCCCCCGTATATAAAGGAGGGGAGGAGGAGGCTGGCTGGCCACTAGGGGCGCGCCCAAGGGGGGGGAGTCCTACTCCAATTAGGTTTGGCTCCCCCTTTCCTATTCCTATTAGGAGAAGGATGAAGGAGGAGGAGAGAAGAACGAAAGGGGGGGTCGGCCCCCAAACCCTAAACCAATTCGGTTTGGGCCTAGGGGGGCGCGCCCCACCACTTGCCAGCTGCCTCCTATCTCCACCAGGGCCCATTAAGGCCCATTGACTCCCCGGGGGGTTCCGGTAACCTCCCGGTACTCTGCAAAATACCCGATACACTTCGGAACCCTTCCGGTGTCCGAATATAACCTTCCAATATGTCAATATTTATGTCTCGACCATTTCGAGACTCCTCGTCATGTTCGTGATCACATCCGGGACTCCGAACAACCTTCGGTACATCAAAACACATAAACTCATAATACCGATCGTCATCGAACGTTAAGCGTGCGGACCCTATGGGTTCGAGAACTATGTATACATGACCGAGACACATCTCCGGTCAATAACCAATAGCGGAACCTGGATGCTCATATTGGCTCCTACATATTCTACGAAGATCTTTATCGGTCAAACCGCATAACAACATACGTTGTTCCCTTTGTCATCGGTATGTTACTTGCCCGAAATTCGATCATCGGTATCATCATACCTAGTTCAATCTTGTTACCGGCAAGTCTCTTTACTCGTTCTGTAATACATCATCCCGTAACTAACTCATTAGTCACATTGCTTGCAAGGGTTATAGTGATGTGCATTACCGAGAGGGCCCAGAGATACCTCTCCGAAACACGGAGTGACAAATCCTAATCTCGATCTATGCCAACCCAACAAACACCATCGGAGACACCTGTAGAGCATCTTTATAATCACCCAGTTACGTTGCGACGTTTGATAGCACACTAAGTGTTCATCCGGTATTCGAGAGTTGCATAATCACATAGTCATAGGAACATGTATAAGTTATGAAGAAAGCAATAGCAATAAACTAAACGATCATATTGCTAAGCTAACGAATGGGTCAAGTCAATCACATCATTCTCTAATGATGTGATCCCGTTCATCAAATGACAACACATGTCTATGGCTAGGAAACTTAACCATCTTTGATTAATGAGCTAGTCAAAGTAGAGGCATACTAGTGACACTCTGTTTGTCTATGTATTCACACATGTACTAAGTTTCCGGTTAATACAATTCTAGCATGAATAATAAACATTTATCATGATATAAGGAAATATAAATAACAACTTTATTATTGCCTTTAGGGCATATTTCCTTCACTATTTATGTAGAAATAGACCCCATCTTGTTATCCTTAATGGCAATGATACATACGTGTCGGTTCCCCTTCTATCACTGGGATCAAGCACCGTAAGATCGAACCCATCACAAAGCACCTCTTCCCATTGCAAGATAAATAGATCGAGTTGGCCAAACAAAACCCAAATATCAGAGAAGAAATATGAGGCTATAAGTAATCATGCATATAAGAGATCAAAAGACTCAAATAACTTTCATGGATAAAAACATAGATCTGATCATAAACTCAAAGTTCATCGGATCCCAACAAACACAACGCAAAAAGAGTTACATCAAATAGATCTCCAAGAGACCATTGTATTGAGAATCAAAAGAGAGAGAGGAAGCCATCTAGCTACTAACTACGGACCCATAGGTCTACAATGAACTACTCACGCATCATCAGAGAGGCACCAATGAGGATGATGAACCCCTCCGTGATGGTGTCTAGATTGGATCTGGTGGTTTTGAAACTTGCGGCGGCTGGAATTGATTTTCATCGACTCCCCTAGGGTTTCTAGAATATTGGGGTATTTATAGAGCAAAGAGGCGGTGCGGGAGGCCACCGAGGTGGGCATAACCCACCTGGGCGCACCTGGGCCCCCAGGCGCGCCCTGGTGGGTTATGCCCCCCTCGGGGCACCCCTCTGGTACTTCTTCGGCCCAACTTGTGTCTTCTGGTCTAAAAAAAATCCAGAAAAAGTTTTGCTACGTTTGGACTCCGTTTGGTATTGATTTCCTGGAATGTAAAAAAACAAGCAGAAAACAACAACTGGCACTGGGCACTATGTTAATAGGTTAGTCCCAAAAATGATATAAAGTTGCTATAAAATGATTGTAAAACATCCAATAAAGATAATATAACAACATGGAACACTCAAAAATTATAGATACATTGGAGACGTATCAGCATCCCCAAGCTTAATTCTTGCTCGTCCTCGAGTACGTAAATGATAAAAACAGAATTTTTGATGTGGAATGCTGCCTAACATGTTCATCACATATTCTTTTCTTTGTAGCATGGACATTTGGACTTTTATATGGTTCAAAGCAATAGTCTAGTTTTGACATGAAGATCTCAATACTCAAGCATATCTACAAACAACCATGTCTTTCAAGATATCAACACTAAAGCAAGTTATCCCTAGCCCATTATGCTCAATCATTGATCCATTCATGAAACACAATCGATATTAGCTACACCTAATGCTCAAGTACGATCATTGTGCCCCTTAGTTGGTGCTTTATAAGAGAAGATGGAGACTTAAATAAAAATAAAAATTGCATAAAGTAAAAGAAAGGCCCTTCGCAGAGGGAAGTAGGGATTTGTAGAGGTGCCAGAGCTCAAAGAGAAAAAGATAGAGATAAAACATTTTGGGTGGCATGCTTTTCCTATCAACGAAAACGATCGAATAGTTCCCAATACTTTCCATGCTAGATATATCATAGGCGGTTCCCAAACGGAAAATAAAGTTTATTCCTTTTTCCACCATACTTTCACTTTCCATGGCTAACTGTATCCACGGGTGCCTTCCATACTAACACTTTCCAAGGAATTTATTATTTGATAACATAAAGTAAATTCATTTCTTCATTTCGGGACTAGGCATCCCTAATACCTTTGCCGTACTTTCGTGCAATGAAAAGTGAATAAACACTATCTTGAGAATAACACATCTAGCATGGAAATATATTAGCCACCCCCTACCGTTTCATGAGCGGTACGAGCACACAAAAGAGAAGTGTATTTCGAAAATTAGAGATGGCACATACAAATTTGCTTAGAACCGCACGAAAATACCGCATATAGGTAGGTATAGTGGACTCATGTGGCAAAAACTAGTTTAAAGGATTTTGGATGCACAAGTAGTGATCATACTTAGTGCAAATGAAGGCTAGCAAAAGACTGGGAAGCATCCAACCAAGAAACGAAAAATCTCATAGGCGAGCATTAAGCATAACTAACACCGAATAATGCACCACAAGTAGGATGTAATTTCATTGCATAACTATTGACTTTCATGCTTGCATAGGGAATCACAAACATTAACACCAATATTCTTACTGAAGCATAATTATTCATCAACATGACTCACATATCACTATCATCATATCTCAAAACTATTGCAAAGAATCAAGTTTATTTTGTCCAATGATCATCATGAAAGTTTTTATCATATCCTCCTTGGATATCTATCACTTTGGGCTAGTTTTATATGTTTTTTAATAAGCTCAAACAAATATAAGTGAAGAACATGAGCATCATATTCCTTTTTCTTAAAATAATTTAAGTGAAGCAAGAGAGAATTTCTTTAAAAATAGCAAAGCACACCATGCTCAAAAAGATATAAGTGAAGCACTAGAGCAATTCCAAGGCTCAAAAAATTTAAGTGAAGCATAGGAGCAATTCTAACAAGTCAAAGCATAATTTTGGCTCTCTCAAATAGGTGTGTCCAGCAATGATTCATGAATTAAAATAAAAAGCAAAACAAGCAAAGACTCATATCATACAAGACGCTCCAAGTAAAACTCATAATATGTGATGAATAAAAATATAGTTCCAAGTAAAATACCGATGCTTGTTAGAAGAAAGAGGGGATGCCACTCGGGGGCATCCCCAAGCTTAGTTGCTTGATACTTCTTGGGGTGCCTCGGGTATCCCCAAGCTTAGACTTTTGCTAATCGTTATTCCTTCATCCATCGCGATCTCACCCAAAACTTGAAAACTTCAATCACACGAAACTCAACAAAACCTTCGTGAGATCCGTTAGTATAAGAAAACAAATCACTACTTTAAGTATTGTTGCAAACCCATTCATATTTTATTTTTGCATTATATCTACTGTATTCCAACTTTTCTATGGCAAAAACTCTTCAAAGGAAACCATAGAATCATCAAAACAAGCACACAACGCAAAGAAAACAGAATCTGTCAAAAACAGAACAGTCTGTAGTAATTAGGGAACTTCGTATACTTCTGTAACTTCAAAAATTCGGAAACATTAGGACAACGTGGGAAGTTTGTATAGCAATCTTGTGTAAACAATTCAGAGCAAAACTACATTTCTATGATTTATGAAAATTATTTTTCTGAGCGCAAAAGTTTATGTTATTCAACAAGATCAAATCAACTATCACCCAACATGATCCCAAAGGCTTCGCTTGGCACAAACACTAATTAAAACACAAAAAACACAATCATAACAGAGGCATAATTGTGCGAACACTCAAGAAAATAAAGAAAAAGATGAAAATAAAATTTATTCATTGGGTTGCCTCTAGCCAGGCATCGATAATTTTAATGATGCTCACATGAATGACAAAAAATTGAAGCACAAAGAGCATCATATAGCATGTGACAAACACATCTGAGTCTAACAAACTTCCTATGCATATGAATTTTATAACAAAACAAATTATCAAAGCAAGAAATAGCTAGCAAATGCAAGGAAGAAGAATAAAACATAGACAATCTCAACATGAAGAGAGGTAATTTAGTAACATGAAAATTTCTACAACCATATTTTCCTCTCTCGTAATAATTACATGTAGGATCATACTCAAATTCAACAATATATCTATCACATAACATATTCTCTATATGATCCACATGCATGCAAAGTTGATATTCCAAAATAGTGGGATTATCATCAAATAAAGTCATGATGTCTCCAAACCCACTTTTATCAAAAAATTCACAAGATTGATAATTCTCCAAAGTAGTGGGATCATTAATACCTAAAGTTGACACTCTTCTAAACCCTCTTTCAATATTATTGCAAACATAGTCATCATGAAGTTTAAACAAATTTTCAAGATCATAAGAATCATTATCACCCCAATCATGATCATTGCAATAAGTAGTGGACATAGAAATATTAGCATCCCCAAGCTTGGGGTTTTGCATATTATTAGCACAATTGACATTAATAGAATTTATAGTAACAACATTGCAATCATGCTTTTCTTCTAAGGAGCTATCATCAATCACTTTATAATTTTCTTCTTTTAACACTTCATCATAATTTTCAGATTCATAAATCTCAAGCAAAACTTCATAAAGATAATCTAGTGAACTCAATTCACTAGCAATGGGTTCATCGTAATTGGATCTTTTGAAAATATTAGCATGTGGATGAGGATCCATATCAATAGATTTTTAGTAAGGGAAGATGCAAGCAACTAGAAGGCACATGGCAACACAAGCAAACATGAGATCTGACGAGAAAAAGGCAAGCGAAAAAGAAGGCGAATAAAACGACAATTTTTTGTGAAGTGGGGGAGAGGAAAACCAGAGGCAAATGGCAAATAATGTAAATTGCAAGGAGATGAGATTTGTGATTAGGAACCTGGTAGATGTTCATGATGTCTCCCCGGCAACGGCACCAGAAATTCCTTTTGATGTTGGCTTGAACTACGTCGGTATTTTCCCAAAGAGGAAGGGATGATACAGCACAGCAACGGTAGGTATTTCCGTCAGTGTTGAGATCAAGGTTATCGAACCAGTAGGAGAACCACGCAACACCACGTAAACAGCTCCTGCAGACAAAGAACAAATACTTGCAACCCAACGTAAGAGAGGGGTTATCAATCCCTCATGGGTAAAAAGATAGGTAAAATTGTAGTAGATTGGATAAATAGATCTCGCGGGAACGCGAGATAAAATAAATAAATAAAAATTGCAGCAAGGTATTTTTGTATTTTTGGATTAATAGATCGGAAAATAAAAATATATCGTGAAGGCAAATATAATAAAAAAGAGACCCGGGGGCCTTTGATTTCACTAGTGGCTTCTCTCTCGAAAAATAGCATACGGTGGGTAAACAAATTACCGTTGGGCAATTGATAGAACTTCAAATAATCATGACGATATCGAGGCAATGCTCATTATATAGGCATCACGTCCAAGATTAGTAGACCGACTCCTGCCTGCATCTACTATTGTTACTCCACACATCGACCGCTATCCAGCATGCATCTAGTGTATTAAGTTCATGGAGAAATGGAGTAATGCAATAAGAACGGTGACATGATGTAGACAAGATCTATTTATGTAGAAATAGACCCCATCATGTTATCCTTAATGGCAACGATACATACGTGTCAGTTCCCCTTCTGTCACTGGGATCAAGCACCGTAAGATCGAACCCATCACATAGCACCTCTTCCCATTGCAAGAAAAATAGATCGAGTTGGCCAAACAAAACCCAAATATCAGAGAAGAAATACGAGGCTATAAGTAATCATGCATATAAGAGATCAAAAGACTCAAATAACTTTCATGGATAAGAACATGGATCTGATCATAAACTCAAAGTTCATCGGATCCCAACAAACACACCGCAAAAAGAGTTACATCAAATAGAGCTTCAAGAGACCATTGTATTGAGAATCAAAAAAGAGAGAGAGGAAGCCATCTAGCTACTAACTACGGACCCATAGGTCTACAATGAACTACCCACACATCATCGAAGAGGCACCAATGAGGATGATGAACCCCTCCGTGATGGTGTCTAGATTGGATCTGGTGGTTCTGGAACTTGCGGCGGCTGGAATTGATTTTCGTCGGAGGGTTTCTGGTATATTGGGGTATTTATAGAGCAAAGAGGCGGTGCGTGAGGCCACCGAGGTGGGCATAACCCACCTAGGCGCGCCTAGGCCCGCAGGCGCGCCCTGGTGGGTTTTGCCCCCCTCGGGGCACCCCTCTGGTACTTCTTCGGCCCATCTTGTGTCTTCTGGTCCACAAAAAATCAACAAAAAGTTTCGCTGCGTTTGGACTCCGTTTGGTATTGATTTCATGCGACGTAAAAAAACAAGCAGAAAACAACAACTGGCACTGGGCACTATGTCAATAGGTTAGTCCCAAAAAAATGATATAAAGTTGCTATAAAATGATTGTAAAACATCCAAGAATGATAATATAACAACATGGAACAATAAAAAATTATAGATACGTTGGAGACGTATCAGACCCTGCCAATGACTCCACGCCGCACCGCAGGTCATCGCCAGCGAGCCAAACCAGACACCCGCCCCCCACCGCGGTTCTTGCTCCTCGCTCTTCTATTCTACCTCGCCGACTGGCCTATGCCGCGTGATGCGTGATGCCACGAGTCTCCTCCGTGCTGCCCGAGAGCGCTAGTTCGCCGCTGATTGTAGCCTGCGTAGCCAACGCAGACGAATCTCTGCCGGACCGTGTCCCTGAGCTCCGCCTCCTCGCGTTGATCTCCCTCACCGATGAGTTTGAGCACTTATGGTCGGAGACGACTGAATCGAGCCTTTCTTGGCCGCTAGTGCCGGCCACTCCCCTCCGTCGATTCGCCGCCTCCAAGCCTGCCCCGAGCCCGCTGAACTCCCCCGCCACATCTAAGTGAGCTCATCTTTATTTCCCCAATCTCCTCTGCTTTAATTTACGCCGTAGCATCATCCCCCGCGAGCTCCGAGCACGGCCGCCGCCATGGCCGATGAACTCAAGCAGTTCGAGCTCCCCTGTTGCATCCAGTCGCATGCGCATCTCCAGGAGCTCCTATGATTTGGTTGAGCACTCTTAGTTAGCCCGGACGCGTTATGTAGCTCCAACCGCATCCAGCCTGTGCCACTGTCGTCGCCAACCTCATTGTCGGCTTCAATTCTGGTGACCATTTGGACCGTGTCCACCACCCTTCATTGCGCGCGAGCCTTAGCTTCCTTGTGCCACAAACCGCGCATAAAATAGTGCCTTGTAGCAAGCACACGATGAACCTGCATCACCGGTTGAGGTCGCCGACAACTAGTTCCGGTGAGCTGATGTTGACGTAATTAGCTTAGGCCTAATTGCTTCATTTTCACCTCAAAAAGACAATGATAGGTGGGTCCCTATGGTTAAATAACTGGCTATTGTCTGTACGTAGGTGAAGAAAAGTCACAGAGACATTGATGGGTCACTGACGAGGGGGGCCCACTGGGCAAATACCACTTTGACCTCATCCACGTCAGCATCTGACCGTGGCAAACCAGCCAGGGAATTTTTTTGACCGGTATGAGATAGTTGAGGGGGGTAAAGGAGCAGAAAAAAAGATCAAGGGGTTATGTGAACCACCAACTTTTTTCAGGGTAGTAAAATGGACTTTTTTATTTCATTAATATTTGTAATAGTTTTGGGAGCAAACAGAAGCATTCCGGCGTCAGCGGAAGGGTTTCAGGGTTTACTGGGTAATAACGATAAATAATATATAGGTGGCAATAATTTGCGGAGATGTTAAATTAACATTAAGTTCCTCTAATAATAGTTAGGATACTTTTATATTTATTTAAATATAAACGATCCTTAGAAGGCCAAGTGGTGAAAGGATATTGGGCCATTTGGGCCAATAGGAGGTGGCTCCCCCTTCCCTCTTGGAGAAGGAAGGGGCCGGGGAAGCCGAATTGGAGGGGGTTTCCCCTTCCTCATAGCCGGATCAAGGGGGAAACCCTCCCCCTTGTGGCGCCCCCTCTAACCTCCTCCAACCTATATAAACTAGAGGTTTTGGCACTTTGGAACACACAAATTTTGGAGCCTCCTCTAGTTCTCTAGGTCTAGTTCTAGTTGATCCAATTAGAGCTAGATCTACATCCTCTCTAATCCTCATAATTAGTGATTATAATTAGTGCTTATTGTACAACTATTGTTGTGTCAGTTTGGGGTTTTTGTTGGTTGCTAGAGGCAATTGCAAGAGCATGGTTTATTGTTCTTTAGTGTTGCATAGTATCTATAGTGTTACATCTATGTGGTATCTTTTGCTGGAGGCAGCTGGTTTGGTTATCCACAATCTTTTGTTTTACTTATTTACAGTCCTTTTGAGTATCTCTTTACTGTCTTCCTAATTTCCTTTCTTTTTGTTTTGTTTTATATTGTTTCATGTTATTGTTTTTCTCTTTTTATTGTCCTTCCTTTTTTGTAGACACGCCAGAGGTCTAGTGATTTTCCTTAGCTTCTACATTCACTAGATACTCTGGCAAGTTCTCCACTATGATTAGTGGCCTTTCACCTAGACAAGTTGCTATTATTTAGAGATATGGGGTAGATTACCTTCTCAAGTTTGTGAAGACAGAGGTCCCTCTTACATTTTGTCAAATGGCTAGCATCCAAATTTGATGTCAAGGCTTCTGAGATTCAGCTTAGGAAAATAGCCATACCTTAATGAAATCAGCTTCGTCGTCTTACTACCGTTTGATGCTATATATTCCATTGCACCTGGTTCGATTGTAGGCACCTGCACTCAATGTTTTTTGAAAGTATTCCCCATTTGTCCTTTTTTGCATGTATGTATGTTTATACATATGTAAGGTGCAACAAGTAGGTCAGAAATGCAGTAAAGCATGTAGCAAGTCATTTACAAGATTTTTTGTATTGTTTTGTTTTTGAAATCAGAGTTATTTGTGTCAATTCCAGTACAGTCTCTTCATACACAAGTTCCTGATTTCCTATATTTATGTGCAAATCAGAGCATGTAATTTACAAGTTAGGATGCAGAGTAATTACATAGAAAAGGTCAGAGTAAATTGATCAAACAAGTCACAATAATTTGATTTTAGTATATAGTTTCTTTTGCACTAATGCCAACTAGTGTCAGTGCTTAACCTGATTGTCCTTTGTCCTTTTTGTTATCATTTTAGTTTCAATGTTAATTTTCATGGCAAATTAGATTCAGTGTGAACTAGTATTAGATCATAGTAATTTGAACTAAAACTTTTTACAATACCATTGTTTCTAAAATACAGTCATATATTCACAGCTTTATACTGATATCTAATCTACCATGTCAAAAATACAGTCATAGATTCATAGATACAAGTGTCCAAACATGAGCATAAGTATCCGAACAATGTACAGTTTCTCAGCACCAAAGTTTATGAAATTGTAGGAGTACTTCTATTTTTGTGTGAACAAGTTGTTCCTAAATGGAATTCGTAGCTTCCTGAACATGCCCCCTCCCATCCCCAACTTTTTTGGTCCTGTGTTGTAGCTATAGCCGTGAATTTTAGAGCACTAATTTTGCAACTAGTTTTCAGAATCTAGTGTTCCAAGTTGTTATTCCTGTGACCATAGACTAGTAGTTCACGGGTCCATAGTCTAGTTGTTCCTAGGGTTTCCCCTGCTTCATGCTATCTTTTCTGCCTGTGATCTAATCTTTGTTCTGTTAAGTTGCGCTCTTCAACATATGTGAATGATCCTCACATGGTGCTTGTTTTTCTTTCAGATGTCATGAGGTAGGAGAGAGATCTTGGAGGGGTGAATGCATAAGAGGTGGGGGTGTTTACCTATGCTTTTTCTGCATCTCCAGCCAGATTTGTGTCCCAGATAATGGAGGAATCGGCCTCTCTGGTTTGGACCCATTTAAGTTCATGTTGCTTGTGTGTTTACATTGCACTTTCTTAGTGGATTTACAATGTAATTCATACCAGATTTATTGTATTTTTCGCAACCACTGTAATTCTATGTGATTTACACTGTAATTCCTACTGGATTTACAATGTTTTTCTTAGTGGATTTCCACTGTAATTCTAAGTAGATTTCCAATGTAATTCTAAGTGGATTTACACTATAATTCCTACTGGATTTACAGTGTTTTTCTTAGTGGATTTCCACTTAAATGCTTAGTGTAATTATTTAGTATAATTTTTTTGGATTGTTGGTGTATTTTTAGTGGTATTAGGAGTGCAAGAATATAGGTTGTTAAGTTTCAAGAGAAGGCATTGTTCGAACCATAACATGTGAATTGATTAATACTTTATCATGATGAGTTTTATGAGAAAGAGTTGCTGTTATGATGCTAGGATAAGTGATTGAAATTATCATTGATCAAACTTAAGCACTATGCTCGCATTCACACTTCATAGATAATTTCTTTTATCATTTACCTACTTGAGGGCGAGCAGTAATTAAGCTTGGGGATGCTGATAGGTATCCAACATATCTATAATTTATGTAGTATTCATGCCATGTTTACAACAATTATATATGGTTTTGGTATGATTCGAATGGAACTAACCTGGACTGACGCTATTTTCAGCAGAACTACCGTGGTGTTGTTTTTTGTGCAGAAATAAAAGTTCTTGGAATTGGACGAAACTTTTTGGTGATTTTTTATGGAACAAATGAGCAACATTGGAGCAAATAACCACTAGAGGGGGCCCTACTGCCCACTAGGCACCAGGGCGCGCCACCCCCTAGGCGCGCCCTGGTGGGCAGTGGGCCCCTCGAGGCTCCCCTCAGCGTGAAACCGACGCCAAAAAATCCTATAAATACAGAAAACCCAGAAATAACCCTAGATGAGAAGTTCAGCCACCGCAAGCCTCTGTATCCACGAAAACCTATCTGGGCCCTGTTCCGGCACTCTGCCGGAGGGGGGAATCATCACCGGAGGCCATCTTAATCATCTCGGCGCCCACCATGATGAGAAGGGATCGAGTAGTCCACCCTTGGGACTGAGGGTTTGTACCAGTAGCTATGTGTTTAATCTCTCTCTCTCTCTCTCTCTCTCTCTCTCTCTCGTGTTCTTTATTTTGCACGATGTTGATGTACCGCGAGATTTGTTAATATAGTTGGATCATATGGTGTTTCTCCCTCTCTGTCTTGTTGTGATGAATTGAGTTTTACCTTTGAGATTTCACTTTTATCGGATTGAATACTTTTATGGATTTGAGAACACTTGATATATGCCTTGCTATGAATACCCGTGGTGACAATGGGGTATCATATTGATTCACTCGATATATGTTTTGGCACTCAATTCGCGGATTGCCGAGGTGACATTGGGGTAATCTATGCATAGGGGTTGATGCACGTTCTCGTCCTTGTTTCACCGGTAGAAATCTTGGGGCACTCTTTGAAGTTCTTTGTGTTGGATTGAGTATTATGAATCTGAAATTGTTTAATGCATATTGTATAATCAACTCACGGTTACTCGTGGTGACATTGGAGTATCTAGGTGACATTAGAGTTGGTTGATGTGTATCATATGGTGTTATTTTAGTACGAACTCTTGGGCTATTTGTGACGCTTATAGGAATAGCTCTATAGATCGATCGGAAAGGATAACTTTGAGTTGGTTTTGTACCATACAAAAAGTTTCTTCTTATGTTCTCCGCTAGTTAAGAACTTTGGAGTGATTCTTTGTCGCACGTTGAGGGATAGTTATATGATCCAATTATATTAGCATTGATGAGAGATTGCACTAGCGAAAGTATGAACCCTAGGCCTCATTTTCAAGCATTGCAATACCATTTGTGCTCACTTTTGTTACTTACTACCTTGCTGTTTTTTATTGTTACTATTACAAAAATCAATATCTACTGTCATTACTACACTTGTATCACCATCTCTTCGCCGAACTAGTGCACATATACAATTTATGATTGTATTTGGTGTGTTGGGGACACAAGAGATTTCTTGTATTTGATTGCAGGGTTGTTTGAGAGAAACCATCTTCGTTACACCTCTCACGGATTGATAAACCTTAGGTCATCCACTTGAGGGAAATGTGCTACTGTCTTACAAAACTCTGTGCTTGGAGGCCCAACACGAGTCTACAAGAACAAGCTGTGTAGTAGACATCAACACCCTACTGTGTGCCCGTAGCATTTTACATTTAATCTTTTTTGAAATAAAAATAATCCAAAAAATCAGAAAATCAATGAAACTTTGGAAATTCATAGAAAATAAACTGTAACTCAGATGAAAATAATTTATATATGAAAGTTCCTTAGAAAACAATAGCGAATCCAAATATGACATCCACATACCTGCAACACCCCTGTAACATAATGAACCGAGACATTTTGAATCTGGTCATATGACCGAAAAATACCTGGAGCTGGCAAAACATTGCAAGATACTTCCCCTCTTCTTTTAAAATTCCTAGGGATGCATTAGAGCATATGATCATCACATACTACCATGACATGCATTGTGTTGCATTTCATTGCTCCGTTATTTATTTGGTTCCCCCTCTACTCAATTCTTCGGTAGACCCCGAGACTGCCGGTGACCCTGAGTACGACTACGTCGACGATGACCCGTTCTTCTCAGCAGGGCTTCCAGGCAAGCAGAACCCCTTGATCATTGCAATATCGCCTATTCCTTCTCTCTATTGCTTGCATTAGAATAGTGATACTGTTACTGCTTTATCAGTAGATCCTATACTGCCGCATAGCCTATCTTTGTTAACTGCTGTTGATACGACCCTGTTGTCCTATATGCTTAGTATAGGTTTGTTATTATCCCATCAGTGGCCCTACATCCTGGTCCGTGTTGCCATGCTGTACTATCTAGGTTATTCGAGATGATGGATCGTTGTACAAAGACCAGAACACCTCTTTAGGCCCTGCAATTGTTCGACTCTACAGAGCCGCACTATGGGTGAACTTACTAAGGGTGATTCTTCGTTGTTCACTCTCAATGATGACTTTGCAGCGCAACACATCTGGTGTGACCTTACGAAGGGTGATTCCTCGTATACCACTCTCGATGATGTCTGTGTCGTGCAGTACATCAAGTGTGAATCTATCGAGGGTGATTCCTTAGTTTTCACCTTGATAGTATGGACCTCTCCCGACAACCCCAAATGTTAAAGACGGGTCGGCCCCAAGGGTACCTGAATACAAATTTCGTTCACCAAGTTCAAAAAATGGTCATTGAATTCGAAATATGTTCATTAAACACAAAAAAGTGTTCATCATTATTAGCAAATTTTATTTTGTTTTTTCTTTCTTTCCTTTTTTCCATTTTTATTTTCATTTTTGTTTTTTATGTTTTATTTTCTTTATTTTTAATAAAAGATGTCCATAAAGATAAAAAAATGTTCGTTAAAATTAGAAGCATCTTCACTCTTTTGAAATCGTGAACTTTGTTTTAATTTAAGAAATCTTTTTGAATATGGTAAACATTTTTTGAATCCGTGAGCATTAATCATTTTCTGAAAATTACTTCAAATCATGAACTATTTTGAATTCTTGAACATTTCAGAATTTGCAACTTTTGTAGAATACGAATTAATTTGAAAAAGGAAAAAATTAAAATGGACAAAAAGCAAAAAGAAAAACTACTTCCCTGTTTTCCTGTCCAAACATGGGCCGACGCATGGGAGTCGCGGGGAAGGGGGTGGGGTGGGGGGTGCGGGCTCGCCGGTTCCTATATGGCGCGTACGGCGGCACCTAGCGCCATAGCACGCACCGCCAGGTCCCCTGCGCTCCTTCTGGGCTGGCCCTTGTGGGGCGCAAGGTACGCCAGTTTTGTTTCTTTTATTTTTTTTCTTTAATTTTTGTTTTAGTTTTTATTTTGAATTTCTTCCTAATCTCTGATTTTCAATTTTTATTTTCTTGTTTTTCTCATTTTTGTTCGCTGAATTATAAAATTCCATCTAATTCAGAAAATGTTCATGAAATTGAAATTTGTTCATCATATTCAAAATTTGTGCACCATAATTTAAAAAAAGTCCATCTAATACAAAAACTGTTCATCCAGTTTTTAAAAAGTTCCGATTTTCAGAAAAGTGTTCTTGAATTGAGAATTGTTTCATCAAGTTTAAAAAATAGAAAAATTTCATCTTAGTGAAAAAATGTTCATCGTATTGGAAATGTGTTCAGCGTAATTTTAAAGAAGTTCATCAAATTAGAAAATGTCCATCAATTTCAAATGTTTTTCAAAAATTTCATCTGATTTTTTCAGAAAATGTTCTTGAATTGAGAATTGGTTCATCAAGTTCAACAATTGTTCATCAAATTCAAGATATATTAAACTTATAAAAAATATTCATCAATATCCAAATTCACGAACATTTTTTAAAATCATGTACTTTTTTCAAATTCATGAACATTATTCGAATTTAGGGATTTTTTTGGCTCCACAAACTTTTTGAAATTCGATGTTTTTTTTTAATTTTGGAAATATTTTGAAATCCCAAATTATATATAAAATAAAAAAAATGAAAAAATAAACAAGAAAATGGGGGCTCCCCGCTGCTAGTCAAGGGCTGGCCCAAATTGGGCGCGCGGGGGGCAGCGGGGGTGCGTGCGGGTCAATTGGAAACTAGTTAACGGCATCATTTATTAAATGATACACTAATGTAAAATGAAAAGGAACATTTTTCTCAATGAAAAATGTATAAATGTTGTTTGTATCCCACCGAGAGGTAAATCGAAATGGTCTCTATATTCCCATAATTTCAATGGGCAAAGATAACACATAAATTCTAATATTGTTGATGTTCGTATTGTTCTCCTCTAGGAATAGCCTTTTGAATCATGTTTCACTTTATGGTCATTGAGTCCGTGCGCTCAAATCAACCTTGCATGCGTCACTATGTATATGCGTAGAAACAAAGTTTGGACGCGATCTTTGTGCATTACCGCATCTATGCATAGATAAAGAGTTTGTATGCGGGAATACTTGCGATCCTCATAATTACCACGTCTAATCAAATATATCCTAGTAACAACCAATTTTCTTTTATAAAAAATAAGCGTATGCATACACACACACACACACAGGTGTAGGGAATTATTTACTTAGTCCTCATATAACTTATATTTTTTTCCTCTATAAGATGAGTATATCTCTTTCTTGGTTACCCAAGCTTCCATATATGTATTTTAACCATGGTGGGATTATTTTCACAGAGGTGACATGAACCCTGAGAGTGGCCTAAGACATCTCTAAGTAACTAGATTACCGGAAAAACATCTTTATTGACATCAATTTATTAAATAAATTTATTCAATATTGCATGGCTCAAGCAGGAGAACCAGCAATTATATTATTGTTCTATACAACAACAGTTTGGAATCTGAACGTTATGGGTCTTGCAATAGTGCCTGAATCGGTGTTGCATTATACGATTACACATGTCTTCGCACCTCGGGCTATCACAGGGATTGAGAGTCTCACAAACCACATTATGAACAGATTCTGCAAATGCAACATCTACACACAGATCAAACAAGCTATATTAGCAATGTGTTGACTAATTTTAACAATAGGAAAGTTCACAAAAAATAGGGGTATAAAATGCTACATACCAGTTCCTGCATGGCAGGATGGGAAGGTAGAACACATCATAGAAAGCACCATGAAAGCAATAGTTATGGAACACATGACTGTCGGCCATCCTGTACTGTTCTTAGCGAGTGCCATGAGGACAAAGAGATTAGTTTTTTCCTGCTTTTCCTTACTTATTATGTTCTTATGTGACCACTTCCTACATATAGAGAGCCACAATAACATCTTAGATAATGATCTCACATTAATGTATTTCCCTACCAATAGCTGCCAAATCTTGCTGATTCAAGATAAATTTTGTTCGCTCTTTTATATGGATCAATGGAATTTATTTCATATGTATTTGCATGGTAATGCTAGTATTTATGATGAGTCACAATCAAATATTTGGCAATTATCCTAGAGTTATATGAAATCATGGAGTGCTATTAATGTCGCAATATTAAAATAAGAATACCTTTTTATATTTATACTTGAAAATGACCAGTAAGTGTTTTATCTTGTCGTATTTATGGGGAAGGGTGGTGAAACCCTAGCTATTGCTCATGCACTTATGTATCTCTCACTAATTAATATTGATATATCTTGCTAGTTTTAAATAGTTGTAGCGTGCTTGTTCAAATAACATAAACAAAGAGACATATCTCTAGAGAACGACATATTAAATATAGTGCTTATATAAATTAATGAAATACTACATGTGACATTTATTTATTTGAATAGAAGAAAATATAAAATATAAAATTATTTTTGTTCTTTCAAAGTGTGAGAGAATATAAATGCAATATTTGTTAAATACATTGAAACTCAATATGTAATAACAAGATATACAACATACAATAGTATGACATAAATACAATATATAGAAGAGATACATAGCTCACCATCAACTTAGGGAACATATAAATGCAATATTAGTATCAAAGATATGCTTGTCTGTTGTGTAAATGCACAATTCTAAGGATGACATCCTTCCTTTTGTATTTTAGCACCATTACTAATAGATAAGCAAAAATATGCAACACAAATTAGATTTAAAGTAAAAAGTGAATACAAAATAAGTTGTGCGACATTATATGTCCACTAGATGATTCGGGAAATCCATATATACCATTCATGCAAATGTTATCTGATGTCAAAAAGATTGTTTAGACTAAAATAGAGGGTGCTAGCCAAATCAAGTTAAGGACAAAACAACTAATGCTCCTTGATCTCATTCTATCCATGAGAGCTTGAACGACTCTTGGATGGAATTCCTTATAAGTTTATACCTTTCAAACACATGTATGCAACTTTGTAGAGACGCTAATTGACAAGCACCACACAACTATTTCGGTCATTTGACATCCTAACAGATCGTGTGATGATAGCACATGTAGATAATAAAAGCTCTCTCAGATCCTGTGTGCTCTTTTTTCTGTAATTGAAGTCAAGTGCAGGTAAATACTAAAGAAAACTATTTGATTTCCATGAACTGAAATCAGTCAAAACAAATGCTCCAAGCGTCATGTATCAACATCCTAAATTTGTACGTCTCTTTGTTGGTAGTGTGCTAGATTATTTACCATGAAAATCTAAAGTAAGGTTGTATCAAAGGGTGGGTCGTAAATTAAATGAATTTGGGGGCTGAGGATAATATAGAAACATATATCCAAACAAATGGTTTGAAGCAAGAAAAGCATTAGTGCTGTGAAGAGGCGGAGTGCAGGTAATAGATTGTATAACTCCATCTGTGAGAGCGCATTACCGAGGTCATCAGAACAAGTGAACAAAAATATATGACCTCAAGATGCTCGCTACCGTTTCAAAATTGTAAAATAATGTGACATTGGTGGCAACGAACGATTGGAATTGGGTTCAGTCCACCGTCAATGCGCTGTGTGGATTTCCTGGCAATATTTTGAATAGGGGCAAGTGCAAAGGATTGGAGATTGATAATTAGTATTTGTAGGTACGCATTAGGTGGGTTTCGAGAGAGGTTGCACCTTCAAGATGAAAAGATGTAATCACTGGTGGACCAAAACCAAGTATGATTCCAAAGTGAATGTCAAAAGGTTCAAGCCAAGGCTTGCGGAAAAAGTTTCAGACAGAGAGAATGAATCGAGTATAAAAACATTCTCTCATGCATCAACCAAATATTCTTTTAGAATCGTCACGTCATTGGTAGCTCATTACGACATAGAACTGCTCTAGACGGATTTTAAAACAACATTTCTAAATGGTGACCTAAAAGAAGACGTTTAGATGGCTGAGCCAGAAGGCTTTGTTGTGGAAGGGAAGGAACATTAGCATGTCGTCTAAAGATATCAATTTATGGCTTGAAGCTAGCTTTAGGAGAGTGTTACCTTAAGTTTGATAATATTATCAAAACTTTTGGTTTCATGGAAAATGTTGTGGACAACTGCATATATGTTGAATTTAAAGGTAGTAGGTTCACAATTTTAGGGTTATAAGTTTATGATATATTGTTGGCCTATAGCAATAAGCATATGATGCATGGGACCAATAATTTTCTGTCATCCAGTTTCGACATGAAGGATCTTGGTAAAGCCTCGTATGTCCTCAGGATCGAGATTCATCGAGACAGATCCAGAGGAGTGTTAGGACCATGACAATAAGCATACATTGAGAGAACATTGAAGAAATTCAATTTGCATAAGTGTGTAGTCTCACTTGATCATGTACTGAAGGGCGATAATTTGGGCCATTTCAATGTTCGAGGAACCAGTATGAAACTGATTAGATGAATTTGGTTCCTTATGCTTCAGCTGTCGGAAGCATCATGTACTCTTAAGTTTGTACACGCCTGGATTTGCATTTTCTAACCGGAATGCTTGACAAATTCCAATCAAATCCAGGACTAGACCACTGCAAGGCCGCAAAGAAAGTGTTGCATTGTATGCAAGGAACTAAAGCTCTCGTGCTTACATATAATAGGTCTTATAACTAAGAAGTTATTAGTAATTCAAACTGATTTTGCTGGGTGTGTGGAAAGTAAGAAATCCACGTCAAGTTATATATTCACACTTGCGGGAGGAGCCATATCGTGGAAAATTTCCAAACGCACATTCCTTGTTGTGTCTATGATGCAACCACGTGTTTTGAGGCCACCGGGCAGGCTATATGGCTAAAGATTTTTATTCCCGGGCTTAAAGTGACTGACAGCATATCTGAACCAATTGTATTGTACTGCGGTAATGAACCCATAGTTTTCTATACAAGTAACAACAAGTTAAGTGCTGCTACCAAACACATTAATATCAAGTTTCAAGTTGTGAAAGACATCTTTACAAGTTGCAAGGGAGCACTATTGCAGATGGAGTCACGGAGACCGAAGTTGCGGGAGTAGCTGCGGGGTCTCACGGCGGCGGCGGGTCTGGGGCAGACCCGTCGATTAGCTCTCGGTAAGCTACGAAGAAGACAACACAAGTCCGGAGTACATGGAAGTTTGATGCATGGACAAATTCAAGGTGGTGGGGAATATTCGCCATGGTGGAGTTTGTTAAGTTTGTGTCGAATATTGTGTACGAGTTGGGTTACGTTTGGACTTGGTGTTGTAGTGTGGGTAGGATACTTGTAGTGTCGGAGTCGGACACGTTGTACCCTTGGCCCACGTTGTAACCCATGACGGCTAGATAGCGATAGGCACGCAAGGGGGTGCCGGCGGCTTGTGCCGTCGCCCGGGTGGCCGGTGTTGCGGTATCTCGGGGAGGAGCGCTCGTAGTCATTGCCCCGTGGAGTAGGCGAGTTCACCGAACCTTGTTAACAAATCTTGGTGTCGTCATTATGCTGTGATTGCACGGCGTACCTCGGATTTATTCTAACAGTATCAAACAATTAATGTTAAACATATAAGAGTGACACATATGCTTGCCGATCTGTGAAGTGAAGGGTACGACCCAATACTTTTCGTGAGCATGTTACTGACATGGGACTACTTGAAGCCTTATGATTCTCGAATAAAGGGACAACTAAAATGAACCACTCCCAATAAGCAAAATGTTTTCCATTTCTAAATAGGTTGTTATGCTATAAGGTTTGAGGTTCTATGGTGTTTTGCTAGCTGTTATCACACCTCACTTTGGTATATCATTCCTACGGAGAAGGGGAAAATGTAGATAAGCCTAACGATCACCGGGGGGGGGGGGTGTGATGGTTTGATCTAACTGCTTAAGAGGCTAAATTGATCTAACAACCTAATAGGGAAGTAAATAGTGTTAAGAGAGGGCCCCACACACCAACGTACGTGCACCTCATCTCTAACTAATGCGCCCTAATCGGGGGCATCCAAATCAACTCATGGCTTAGGTCCCCTGTTGCACGCGCTATATAAAAGGGATATGGGAGAGAGTTGGGCCTCTGCGCGGTCATTCATTCTCATCAGGTTCACTCTCCTCCTCATATTCCAAAACCCTAACCGATCAAAGGTTGTGCTACATCAACGGGAAACCTAGCCATCTCAATCCCTAAAAAACTTGATGTGTGTGATTCTTAAAGCGAATAAATCATCTGCCCTCATACAAAAAATTAATGTTGCAATAGATTTCGATCACATACCCTGTGAATTCCTTCTTTTATAGACGAGAAAAAAAACAAATCCGAGAGAAGGGAAGAGGAGGAGTGCATTTCTCCCATGGGCTGAAGGAAAGGAAAAAATATTGGCATGCCAGTATACCTTATTACACAAATAAAGCTTGTAGGAAAACATGTATTTTATTAATCTCGGTGGAGAAAAAAAGGTTACAAGATGCCAATTGTAAAATTACACTCCGTGGCCTACTAGCGTGGCCATTCTGACAGTGGCAATGTGTGCCATGCTAATTCGCACGGCCTCGGATGGCTCCTGATTAATTACTCCCGTGAATTACAGTGAGAGATACCTCTAGTTAAGCCAGGTGATCAGATTCTCTTCACATTCACCATGCATGATGACGGAGGAGTGTGGGTGGTTGGCGGCGGAGCCCGTGCCCTCATAGAAACACACGCCGCTCAGGACATAGCTTTTGCGCTAGCCACGCCTGCCCTTGTGATTGTGCCTTGTCGGTCTTTGCGGCTCTGTTGTAATTTGTGTCAGAGTAGCATGTGTCCTGCTTGGCTTGGACTACTCGATGACCTGCTAATTGCTTTGTTGGGGAATGCAAGGGCACCGATCGCTTGAGTAATTTTTTGAGAAGACCGGCGTGAGTGAAACATAACGAAATACATCGGTGAACATGGATCCACATACACCCGAATGAATAGTAAAACAAAAAAATTTAGCAAATACAAATAATTCTGTTTTTCTCTTAGAAAAAATGGTCTTGTGTTCTACTCTCTTGTGAAGTTTGGTGATATCCTGGTGTTCTAGGCAAAAATGCATAATTAAATTGTTTTCGCCATGTTTAACTAAATGCATAAAATGTGTGTGTTATTTTCATAAATCAGGATTTAAATATAGTATCCATGTAATTTTAGAAAAGAAACACAAATAAAAGGAGAAAAAAAACATAAACAAAGGCAGAAAACCGACACATTACTCGGTCTTGCGTGGCTTTAATCCACGGTGTAGTGAGCGAGAAAAGAGCCCGGCGACATGCATTGGCCAGCCAATGTTGATCATCCAGTTATCTAGCAACATCTGGACCATGTAGAGCAGCTTGCAAATATAAACTGGTTTTTCTTAAGCACCGATTCTTTTTCGGATAACAGAGGTGTCTAAGTAAGCTTATGTGCTACATTAGAAATAAACACCCGTACTTGAGAAAATACCGGTTTCTTTTTACAAATAGAGTACCTCTAAAGACCTTGCATTGCATTGCATTGTACAAGGCCTTATATACCACTTACAATAAACGATAGGTACCGTTTGGTGAGAAGAGACATCCAGAAGCATCAACTCCATGGGCACAGATCGATGGGAGAAGCACGTAGTAGGTAAGCCAAAATCAATAGAATTGGACGTTGGACCAGTAGGCTTTGTCCGGCCGCCAATAGGCCGGGATGACATTGTTGGCCACCAGCGTCTTCCCGGAGTCGCTGGTGATGCGCATGGAGAAGGGCCCCTGCAGCGGGCGGCTGGTGTCCATCCGCCAGATGGATCCCCAGGAGCGGCGCATCGGCTCCCAGGACCCCGTGGGGCGGCCGTTCCTGGTCTGCATGAGCTCCATCCGCACCACGGTCCCGTCCACGTTGGCGTACTCCACGAGCACCGCGAGGTAGTTAGGGTTGGAGCCGCGCTGGACGTGGAAGGTGACCTTCATGCCCGGGAAGTTGCAGCGCACCCTCCTGAACTGCATGTCGATGATGCCGGCGTGGCGGAGCTTGTCGTTGAGGCCGTTCTTGGCCATGGCCCCGAACGCCGTGCCACTAAGGTCGAAGTGGTACCTAGCCACGGGGTAGTAGTTCATGTCGGTGATGACCACCCTCCTCGGCTGGCCGGAGCAGGAAGGGTTGTTGGCGGCGACGCATCGGATCTGAAATAAAACACCGGCCGAGCAAAGCAAATTAATGGTCAACGTCCTGATGGATGCATCTTTGCATGCACGTGGTAGGTTTGAGCTTGACCAACTAATTTAACTGGTGTCGGATTTATTAATGCAGCATAGTACGTACCTCATAGCAGCTGCCGCAGCCTGCGCCGCCGTCGAACAGAGGCTCGTTGCCGCAGGACGTCATGGAGGAGAAGGCGTACTGGTTGTTGAGTATATTGTTTATTAGGAAAGATGAGATAGACTAGGATTTGTTCTGACTTGTCTTGTATTTTAAGTAGATCATTGTATTCTTATATATATGATCACGAGACTCAAACAATACAATAATAATTTCATCAATTCTCTCTCCCTTCTAACATGGTATCAGTTTCCGGGTTTTAAACCCTAGCCGCCGCCGCTTCCGCACCCACGCGCCGCCCCTGGGGCGGTCGGCCTTGATGACCGCCGCCGGGGGCCGCGCCGCCCGTACCTAGGGTTCGTCCGTCGGCCGTGTTGGCCGGCTGCCTAGAGAGTCTTTTCCCCGAGCCCTTGCTCCGGGTTTTTTTCTCTCCCGCCGGTCATCTTGATCGTCGGTTTCTTTTTGGTTTTCCGATCAAATCTTGATTGGTTTGCGTCACCCACCGCCGCCGTCGACCTCGTGCGCCTCTACTCCAACCCCGGCGCGATCGGCCGGCTTCTTCACCGACCCGGCGGCCTCACGCGTCGTCCGCGCGTCTGCCTGCCGGTCGCCCCGACCCGGCGGCCTCGCTCGTCGTCCGCGCGTCTGACCGTCGGTCCCCACGACCCAGCGGCTTCGCGTCATGCGGCGGCCCTTCACCGCCGCCGTTCGCGCGCCGGCCCGCCCGTCGATCTACGCCGGCCGTCACCGCCCTGCTCCGACCGGGACTCCTGCATCACCCGACCCGGCGGCCTCGCGCCATATGGCGGCCAATCATAGCCGCCCTGCCGCCCGCCGTCGCCGGCTTCATCTCGGACTCCGCCGCCACCCCGTCTCCACCGAGCGGCGTCCCCGACCTCGCGCGCGATCGGATTGATCACCCTCCCGCCGTCGCGGTCCACCTCATCTATGCCGTGCGACCGACCAGGCCCGTCGGTTGCGCGCGCCTCCGCAGGTCCCGTGAAGATCGTCCCCGAGTTCAGCGCGCCCTCCACGGATCGAGCAATGGGCTACCGCTGCGTCGCCCCGTCGGGCCACAGCGCCACCGCCCCGTGGTTCTTCTCCCGGCTGCACCGACCCGCGTCACCGCTGCGTCGCCCCTTCGGGCCGTAGTGCCGCGGCCCGCGGTCCACCGCCTCCCCGAGGTCGTCCGCTCCAGGTCGTCCCCGTGGCAACACCGACCCTCACGCCGCCGCTGAGTCGCCCCGTCGGGCCGTAGCGAGCGTGGCACGCGGTCCACGCCGCCGTCCCGAGGCCGTCCCCGCGATTGCACCGACCCGCGCTCCTCTGCCGCGCCGCCCCTTCGGGCTGTCGCGCCGCGGCCCGCGGTCTCCGCCGCCGCCCCGAGGTCTTCCCGCCGTCGCCCGGACCTGCCCGCCGCCGCTGCGTCGCCCATTCGGGCCATAGAGCCGCGGCCTGCGGTCCACTCCGTCGTCACCGCACGTCGACCTCCCGTGGTATGCGCCGCGCCGTTCTCCCTTGGCGCCGGAACGCCACCATCCGCGCCGGTGTTCGTCACGTTGTCAGGGTTTTCCGCCTACTTCGAGCACCGCCGCCTCGCTCCTAACCAAGTCGCCGCCGCCGCCGTCAGGCCGCCGCCGCCGCCGTCAGGCCGCCGCCGCCGCTTTTCTTTGGCCGCCGCCCGTCCACCTCCTTCGTCTTCGTCCAGCACCAGCCCATCGTCAGCGTCGCCGTCATCTACCCCGACTTCTCCGACATGGCGTACAGCTCGTACAGGTCCTAGTCTCCGCATGCCCGGTGCTGGCAACACCGCCGCGTGCCTTCGTCCACGACGTGTCCCCGGGCCTGGCAAGCCTGGTGCGGCGCTTCGTCAACTTCGTCTTCGTCCGTCTACGCATGCCCGGTGCTGGCAACACCGGTGCGTGCCTTCATCTACGATATGTCCCCGGGCTCGGCAAACCCGCCGCGACGCGTCGTCAACATCATCTTCTTCCCGGCGCACCACTACTTTGACACTTATGCGCCTATGACTAACTCGGTGCCTCCTTGCATCCGCGGCTCCACGGCGACTTCCTCGACACCGGCCACCCCGACTCGACATCGACCACGGCATTCTTCGCACGGCTACCTCGACCATGGCTCCACCACCCACGCTCTCGGCTACATCGACAAACGGCACAAAAGGGTTACCGCCTGCTTGAGCAACCTCGTCGGTTTCTACTCCAGTCACGACTCCACGATGAATCGACCGTTACGACTGTGGGGGGTGTCCGTCGGCTTGCCTTCGGATTCTTCTCCAGTCTCACCGTCTACATCGCTACCGTTGTGACTGCGGGAAGATGTTGAGTATATTTTTTATTAGGAAAGACAAGATAGACTAGGATTTGTTCTGGCTTGTCTTGTACTCCAAGTAGATCATTGTACTCCTATATATATGCTCACGAGGCTCAAGCAATACAACAACAATTCCACCAATCCTCTCTCTCCCTTCTAACACTGGTTCACATTCTTGAAGCCGCGCGCAAGCACCGCCTGCAAATCCAAATGGAGGAGAACAACATTATTACTACGTAACCAAGGTGGCACTACGTACGTGATGCATGCAAATGTGTATGTATGGGCGTACCGTTGTCGTTGGGGCCGGCGCCGGTGGGCGCTCCGTACCAGGTGGCCTTGGCGGGGAGCCAGCCGGAGTTGTAGGATCTGGCGGCGGCGGTGTCGTAGTTGGCCGCAGAACGGACGGACGTGACGAGCACGGAGAGGAGTGCCACAAGCATAAGGGCAATGGTGTTGTTGGTGACGCCAGTCATTTTGGTCGACTATGAACAACCTTCTTACTGAATTTGTAGGATATGTACTACTCCTGTTTGTTTGTGTTGTGTTGTGAACTTGTGATGGCTGGACGGGATGACATTGCCAGGATATTTATAGGCAGGCCAATAAGCGAAAGAGAAAAATTCATTACAGATCACCAAACTTGTACTAGCGTTAGCTTTAGTCCCCGTGGTTACAAATACCCGCAATATGATCACCAAACTTGCTCTTAGGGGTCATCTACGGTACAAATACGATTTTCTATACGTACGCGCTGAGCTGGCTCGAGTCAACGGCTGCCAATGGTGCGCTGACTGCCACATGCGCTTCCTCGCTCAAATACGCAGGCAACCAGGGTTTTTTTTGGCAAAACTGGCAGAACAAAAGATCTCCTCCCCCACCTGGTCGCACACCTGGTCGGATCGAGCCACCCGTGCGGACCGAGCCCACCCGCTGCCGTCTCCCAACCCTAGCCCACCCGCCTCCCTCCGCCGCCGCCCTCGCCGCCGCCGCCGCAGCCATTGCCGCCCTCTCTCCACCGCCGCCGCAGACATTGTCGCCGCCCTCTCTCCTCATGTCATCTTCGAGCTCTGTTCGATCTGGGCTACGTGACCACTCCGTTGTGGTTCCTTTGATCCCGTGCCCGGATTGTGGCGAGCAGGTCAAGTTCTACCGCTCTGGCACGGACGAGCACGAGGGGTGGGTCTTCTACAGGTGCAGCAAACACCAGGTCAAGTTCCTCTACCTGTGTGGTAGATCTTTTCTTCACTGGTTTTGCATCAGATTGATGTGTAAGACTGCATTAGGGTTTTGTCAGATTGAACTTAGTTAACTGGCATTAGGTTTGTACTGCAATTGGTTGGTGGTAGTTAACTGAAATTATTAGTTAACTGAACTTTTTCAGTTAACTGAAAATGCTCTGTTTCTCTGTTCTATAGGTCACCTGTGATTTCTGGCGTTGGGAGCTAGAATATGTGCAGCATCTTGTTGAACATAGGGTTCTTGTTGGTGATGCTGCTGTGGATGCAATAGGAGCAGCTGAGGATAAAAGGGAGGAGCTTGAGATGAAGAGGACAGAAGCAATGAACACAAGAAGCATAACTGGAAGAGGCATGGCTGGGAGAGGTGCTGGCAGAGTTGATTTTGGGTCATTTGGCAACCCTAGTGAGAAGAACTTTGCAACCAAGCAGCAAGTTGCTATGCTGCTTGGATTAGGTAGAGAAATCCTACTGCTGCTGAAGCTGGTGATGGCTGCTGTTATGGTGCTTTGTGTGTTGTGTTTCATAGTAGTCATGAAGAAGTGAGATGTACTGAAATCAGTGAGCACAGCACACTAAGTAGATTAAGTAGATTAAATACTTGTTTTGGGTTTGGATGCATGCTTTGATGGTTGTAATGGTTGCATGCTGTGATGGTTGTAATGGATAACTGATCAAATAATATGAAGACTGGAGTTATGTACCAATGTTGTTATGTTACTTCTTTATTTAGACAGCAACACAGCATGTCTCAATTCAATTCTAATCATTTGACAACATATTACAGTTGAAAACCAAATCCATTGCACTTAAAATTCAGTTGACAGGCAAGATAAAATCAGTTGACAACCAAATCCATTTCACAACATAGTTGGTCAAATTAAGTTTACATAGGGACAAGAACAAGATAAGTTCAGTCAAAATCATTCAGCATCCCCTTAAGTTTCTTTATCTTCTCCTTGGTCTCCTCTTTGTGTTTGAATAAGTCACCTGTCATGTACTCAAGCTTTCTCTTCTCTTGCTTCAATTGATCCCTCTCCTGTATGACTTGGTCCCTCTCTTTCTCTGCCTTAGCCCTGAATACCTGATGAATGTTTGTTACAGATTTGTCAGTGCTCTTCTTCTTCTCAAGCTCTTCCTTCAGATCAGCCAGAGCAATTTGTGTGTTGCCTAATTGACTCATTGCCTGCTCCTTTTCAGCCACCATCTTGGCAAAATCAAGCTTGAAATGTCTCAGCTCATTCTCCATTTTTGTCTTCTCTTCCATGATCTTCAAATTTTGTTCATCACTCAACACATTTTCTTGTAGCCTTTGTTTTGTCTCCTCTTCATACAAGCTCCATATGGTAGCTAGGCTCATCTTCAATGCTTCAGGCCACTCAGGGTCTATCCATTCCACATAGCTGCATTTAGGTACTTCCTATCATCCAAAGAAACATTCAATTAAGTGACATTATCCAGTTATCTGCAAATCTTCAGATAAAATGCACTATCACTGTAAAATGATGATAAAATGGCACTATTATCTGGATTTGTACAAACCTTGTGTGCACAAGCCAGGAATCTTCTTCCACTGTCAACAGATTGAAAAGCCACATGCTTCTCACACAAAGATCCATGCTCACATGTAAAGCTAGGCAGATCTGTGGCCAGGCCAGTTCATTCTTTGCAGAAAATTGTTGCTGGAGGCTAAAAAAAGAAAAAAAAATTGCATTTGTTAAGTATAACCCCTAGAAGCTGTTTAACCCTAGCTGTTGTTTAACCCTAGCTACGTGGAGGAGAGGACATGACTAACCTTGCTGGTCACTAAGTCATCTTCAGAAGAGGTTGGGAGATCATCCCAGGACACCATGGTTGCTGCTGTAGACCAGGGGAGCGGGAGCAGAGGAGGAGTGTAGGAAGAACAAGGGGACCTGGTGGTGGATCTGGTGGAAGAGGAGGAAGAAGAAGGGGACCTGGTGGTGGATCTATTGGTGGACCAATGGTGCATGCATAATGCAAGTTACAGGGTGTGCAAGTACAAATTCAAACCAGTTGTAGGGTGTGTAGTGTTGCCATTTCAGATAGGTGGCAAAGTTCAGTTAAGCTAACTAAAATTAGTAATAACTGAATTTTTAAAGTCAACTAAATTTGCTGACAAAATTTGTACTTTTGAAAATATTACTGAATTAAAGTTCAGTTAAGACAAAGATAATTGAATTTGTATAGTTAACAAAATTTGCAGAGTTGTCTGGATTTAGTTATCTGACAAAGTGCAGTTAAGACAAAGTTCAGTTCAGGCAAAATTTAGTTAACTTATAGCAGACAAGACACATTTGGCAGCTTCTTCTTTTGGATTGTTGCCTTATATAGGAACAAGACACTTATGGTGTCATTTTGCCTTATATAGCATAAAGTTCAGACAAAATTTAGTTAACTTATAGCATCAAACAACATAAACTACTCTACATAACTTTGTAGCACTTCAGCATCAACAGCATCAACTAGACAGCAGCGTCAACAAGACAGCATCAACAGAGAACATAAAACAGTGGATCAACAGCATCAACAGAGAACATAAAACAACATGAGATTAATATACAACATAGTTCTCAATTAGTTCATCAACAGGTTTAACTGCACCATCACCAACATCTCAAACAGCATCAACTGCCACTTAGTTCAACATTGCCAACATTACCAACATCTCAATTAGAAATAACTTATGTGCTTAATATACAAGCACACCTAACAAACTACAGTATTTTATAACTTATATGCTAAAGATTTATATATTTCAGCATACCTAACTAACTACAACTGCATCTTCTGAATGTTGGCAACTGCATCTTCTTCATCTTCTTTAGTTCTTCATCTTCTGGAGGTGCTCCGAGCGGCGAACCTCCATGTCAGCTGCCACCTTCCTCTTCTTCTTCCTCTCTAGCTGAGCTGCGACCTCCACCTGTGCTTGCAGGGCCAAGACCACCTCCACCTCCTGCTTGACGATGTCAGGAACATCGGGAAGCAGCTCGACGTCAATGGGGCGGTGCTTGTCACCCTCCCTGGCGATGGGCGCCACCACCTAGACCTCCGGCTCGGGGACGATGGGCGCCGCCACCTTGACCTCTGGCTCGTCGTCAGAGAGGATAATCACCTCCGGCTCCTCCCAGCCAGTCGACCAGGACGAGTCGGCGGCGTAGCCAGAGTCCTCGTCGGAGCCAGAGTCGTACTCCGAGTCGGAGGAGATGTACTCGGAGACGTCATTGCGCCCGAGGAGGTCGGGCTGGTAGTGGTCCCAGTAGGCCGTGTTGACAGGCGCGGGGACAGCCAGGTCGACGTTGTCGACGCGCTCCGCGCGAGCCAATGCGCTCAGGATCCGGCTGCCGCGGCGCGGTGGCGGACCGGTACATCCACCACCGGGCTCGCTGCCCCGGGTCGTCAGAGCGCGTCTCCTGCATCACGAAGCGGAGGACGAGCGTAGGAGGGATACCTTGGGGGTCGTCGCAGGCGTGGTCCAGCTTGTCGTCAGTCATGACCTTGAGGAGGCCATGCACGTGGCGACGCAACATCCCAATGCTGGGGAACCACTTCCCGATCTCCGTCAGGTCCGCGCGCATCGCCTTGTCGTCGCTTGCGAGGTCATCGATGACCTCTTCCAGGCGGGGCTGTTCTCCATGTCGTCGGCGGCAAGGGTTTTCTTGACGGCGGGGGTGGTGCGGGGTAACTGAGGCGACGTGGTTTGGTGCGGGGTGGACTGAAGGTGAGTGGAGAGTGGAGCGGTGGGTGGGTGGGCTTAAAAGCAGAGGAGGAAACCGAAAAGGCATGGGCCACTAGCCACTACAATAGTTAGTTTAGTACCTGCCCTTTATCAAAGCACTACCACTTAGCCCACTGGCATTGCCCCCAACGTTCAATACCACAGGTCCTGGGTTCGAGACCCAGGCAAAACTTTTTTTTGTTTGATTTTTTATTTTTTTTCTTTAAAGAAAAATTGAGCAATAGCTCTCAAATTCAGTTTGCAGCAAATAGAGCAACATAAATTCAATCATAAAAATTACAACTTGAGCCTCAAATTCAAATTGAGCAAATGTAGCAAATTGAGCAAATTCAATCATAAACACAAGTTCATGGTCAGGTTGAACAAAGATGGACACATTACTTATGTCTCACTGAATTGAGCAAATTGAAAAAATTGCAGTCATAAAAATTCAGTGAGCCTCAAATTCAGCAAAGATGGACACATATACAAAATTGCAATGCTGCATCAAATTCAGTTTGCATCAAATTACTTATGTCTCACTGAATGAGCTACATTTCAGCTCTATTAGTTTCTTCACTGAATGAACCACATTTGAGCTCAATGAGCATCAAATTACTCAGATTTAAGTTTCTGCCAAAAAATCACTGAATTACAAGTGCAACAGCACTGATTCATCTGAACTCATCAAAGATATTGACTCTTTTCTTCTTGGGCACACGTCCACTTCTTGTTGGTGCACTTGGGCAAACTGATTCAGCTCTTCTTCTCTTGGCCTCTTCTTGCTGTTTCTTCTTTGCTTCTTGATCTTGTTTCTTCTTTGCTGCAACAGCTCTCTTGGCTTCTTGCTCTTCTCTTCTCTTCATTGCTGCCTCTGCCTTAGCTGCAATTGCTTCAATTGCCCTGGCCTCCTTCTCTTCTTGTAATGCTGCTTTTCTAGTTGCTGTTTCCTCAGCCTTCTTCTCTTTTGCTGCTCTTCTTCTTCTGGCTGCCTTCTCTGCTATCCTGATAGCAATTTCCCGCCTCTTTGCTTCAGTCTCCTCTGCTCTCCTCTCTGCCATCTCATTCATTGCCTCTAGTGCTTCATCTCTCCTGGCTGCCATCTGCCTTTCTTTGTCTCTTTTCATCTTCAACAACTTCATGGTCAGGTTGCCACCATTTGTAGCTGTTGTTGTATGCACTGGGCAATCATTCTGTGTGGCATTGACATCATCCTGTGTAAGTTGGCCATCATCTTGTGTGACATGAACCTCCTCCTGTGTCACTTGCTCATCATCTTGTGTGATATGAACCTCCTTCTGTGTGACTTGCCCACCATCTTGTTCATCATCAGACACATCCTCAGGAATAGCCCTTGGCCCCCTTCTCACTGGTAGTTATGGCAAAATGCCAGCTTTTCTTGTATTACATCCTTTGATGTTGTGGCCCTGTTCATGGCAGTATGAACATGTTATTGTGCCTCCATGTATGGTCAGTACCTTTGTGCCATCTTTCTTTTCAATCTCATAAGGCTGATTTCTCCTACTCTTGTTTGAAGGCCTCCCAACTTTCTTTTCATGGACAGGTGGTTTGATTTCACAAGCATTCATCTTCTGCCACTCACTCCTATCTCTGCAAGGCTTGATAATTGGCTTGTATGCTAACTTGAATGCTTCTATACTGTAGCAGGAGTGAACCAAACTCTCTGGGTCAATTCTCTCATGTCTACAGCATACAATTGCATGGTGGCATGGGACTCCACTAAGATCCCACCTTTTGCATGTACAACTCTCTTCCTTGAGGTCAACAATGTATGTCTTGATCCTGTTGTCAACCTGGAAGATGCCATCACCAGCCCCTGAAACCATGCATGTAGCTGCCAGCTCTATATTCCTTTTAATTCTTTTTCTTATTTTTGGGCATACAAAACCAGGCCAGTTCTCTGCCTCTTTTCTTTTGTTGTAGAATCTGACCATGAGTTGAGTTTTGATCTTCTCAATCATTGATCTGAGATGCATCTCCTTGGCCTCAAGAATATATTTGTTGAAAACCTCACAGTTGTTGTTCAGAAGGATATCACACTTGACCAAGTCTCTTTGGAAGCCCCTAACCCAAGTGTTGGGTGGTAGCTGCTCAAGCCATTTGCATGCTTCTATGCTGACCTTCATTTCCTCCATGCTTGCAGCCCACAGCTCTGGTGTTGTGCTCCTTGCACACTTCCATAACTGGTTCTTAAGAACATCTCCTTTGTGTGTTTGCTGAAAATTCTGCCATATATGCCTAACACAGTGCCTGTGCTCTACATCAGGAAAGTGCTGCCTCACTTCCTTGATCATCCCCTTTTGCTTGTCTGACATTATAGTCCATGGCTCTGTGTTCAGAATTCCCAAGTCACTCTTCAGGTTTGACAGAAACCATTTCCATGTGTCAGTGTTCTCTACCTCAACAACAGCAAAAGCTAGAGGGTAAATGCAGTCATTAGGATCCATGCCAACAGCACAAAGCATAACACCTCCATACTTTGTCTTCAGGTGGCATCCATCCAAACAAATGACAGGCCTACATGCTTGCATGAAACCCCTTTTGCAGGCATCCAGAGAGAAATAACAACTTCCAAAGATGCCATCATTGACACCTACATAGAAAGAGCTGCCTGGGTTTGATCTTTTGAATTTTGCTGCATAATCCCACATACTGTTATACTGCTCTAACTCATCTCCTTCAATGACTTTCTTCACTAGTCTCCTGGCCCTTCTAAGTTTGCTCCTTGTGGTTGTCATGTTCCAGTCCTTCTGAACAACCCTTGAAAAATTCTTCATGTTCATGTTTTCATCTGCTCTGAATGAATCAAGATACTTCCCTGTCATGAAGGGGGCAGTGAATGACTTGCCACTCCATTTCTTTATGCAGGTATGATTTGGGTTATACTTCTTGATCATGAAGCAGTTGATTCTCCCATCAAATGATGCATACAAAGACCATGGACACCCATCTTCACAAATGCCTTTAACTCTTTTCCTATCATTTCTAGGGCACTTGATGTCAACCCTTTCATGACAGCTATACTCCTTGATAGCCCTCCTCAGTAACTCAACACTAGCAAATGTCTGACCCACTTTGAACTCTGGTTTAGCCAGGTCCTCTTCTCTAAAACTCTTGAAATTAAGCTTAACCTTATCTTCATCAGATGAAGGCAAGCACATGTCCACATCTTCAGTAGGATCATCAGCTTCTTCTTGGACTGCTTTACCTTTGCCTTTGTCACAATCAACATTCTTGTCAAACAAGTCATCATCATCTTGCAGATCAATGTTTGAATCAACAAATTGTGGAATGCAATCTTCATCTCAATCCTGCATTACTGTGTCTGCTGCATCCATGTTCAAACACCTAGAGGATTTCCTAGCCCTAAACCCAAACTGAGATGAAAGGTAAGTTGTTCCTGGCTGGGGTGGACTTGGTATGAAATCATCTTCTTCTGACTCTGCTCCACTTTCTGACTGTGTTTCATCTTACTCCTGCTCTTGATCATGCTGAGGCAGCTCTTGTTCCACTACAGTGAGCTCAGCCTGCTCCTCTTGCTACTGTTGTCTTTGCTCTGCTTGCTCCTCATGCTCTTGATCAGCCTTCTCCTTCTTTGGCCTACTGCCACTGAACTTGACAACTGGAGGATCCTCATCATCAGAGTGAACTTGTACAATAGAAATATATGATCTCATGCTCTCATCATGATCAAGAAATATCTATTGGAAGTGGTTGCCATTCCGAACACAATCCTTCATTTTTTCTGTCATAGTGTTGTCCCCTATCTTGATCTCTCTTAATCCATTCTTGTACACTGTCAACCCAGGAACACACCAATAAGCCCTAATCCTGCCCTCAAACTCATACCCAATTTCCTCAACCAGACTAGCAACAACAGTAGGTGTCCAGTTATCTATGTCACAGTAGTCATACCAAACGGAGTGGCCTTTGTGGTAATCCCTATGCTTGCCTGCACAAAGGGAATAGCCACCATGTATGACCTCAACAGAGAAATGGTTGCTTAGGGGTCCTGCAAAACATTCAAATTTCCAATGTTCAGACAAGATAAACAGAGACATTTATGAATGTTCAGTCAAGGTGAAAATATTCAGTTAACTCCAAAAGTTCAGTTACTGTATCAAACCACCAGTAGTTCAGTTACTGTATCAAACCAAATATGTTTGTTCAGTTAACTCCAAAAGTTCAGTCACTGTTAGCAAGTAGTAAAGTAATGTAATTGCACCAAAACAAACAAGGTGGCAATGCTCAGTGTCAATGTTCAGTTATTGTACTAAATCAAGTTCAGACATTTCAATATTCAGACAGGTAAATTCAGTTATCTTACAGAGCAAAGTTCATACATGTTGCAGAAAGAAAGTACGGATTCATGGCCTCCATCGAACAAATACATGATTTTTCATGGGCAAAACGATCATCTCATGCGCAAAACGATCATCTTCATATCATGATCAACAACCAGGCCATATCAAGCAAAGAAACAGGGGAGAAGCGAGCATGGCCTTCCCCTTGCATGCTCCAAAATCAAACCCTAATTTTGCTCTGCAAACCCTAGATCATCTCCAAATACAAGATCCATAGCCCATCAGAAACCCTAGCTTTGATCTGTGGCCCTGCTCAACGTCCGCTGCTAAAACCCTAAACCCTACACCATCCGTGGCAAAAGGGGAGAGAAAAAGCCCAAACCCTAGCACCTGTGCGCAATTGACTCGAACGCAAGCTCTTCCCCGGAGCTTTCATGGACAGATCGAGTACAGAACCTGCCGGCGACGGGGACGTACCATAAAGGGGCGGCGAGGCATGCTCGTCACGACGCGTCGGTGCGAGAGGGACGTCACGCAGGCCCCTCCCAAATGGCGCGGACGGCGGCGGCGCAGCGTCCGACGACGAGCTCATGATGCCGTCGCCACGCTCGCCCACGCCGGAGACGACGAACCACCTCGGCAGCTGCGACGAACCAGGGGCGGAGAAGCAGGGGAGGGAGTGGCTCGGTCCGACCCGACCAGGTGGCTCGATCCGACCAGGTGGGGGGAGGAGATCTTTTAATAACTGCCAGTTTTGCAAAAAAAAACCTGGTTGCCTGCGTATTCGAGCGAGGAAGTGCATGTAGCAGTCAGCGTACCGTTGGCAGCCGTTGACTCGAGCCAGCTCAGCGCGTACGTATAGAAAATCGTATTTTGGACCGTAGATGACCCCCTAATGCAAGTTTGGTGATCGTATTGTGGGTATTTGTAACCATAGAGACTAAAGCTAACGCCAGTGCAAGTTTGGTGACCTGTGGTGAATTTTTCTCTAAGCGAAATGAGGTGAGAACGACGAGCCGGCGCAAGTTGCAGTTGCACCCGACGAGACGACTACGCGGATGGCGTGTTTAGGGCTACAGGGTCACATGGCTACGGAGGGAATCATGGAGGAATACAGGCACCGGCCGGTTTACGCGCGTACAATACAATCACATATTGGCGGTGATCACCGATCATCCGCTAATCATTTGGGGGGTGCGCACAAGTCAAATGGTTGATTGCAGACAAAGTCAGACCGTCGTTACATATGCCATAAGACCAGGCCGCACGTTATATCTTCAGGCCATTTCAAATATTAAAATGCTTGCAAGAAAGTCTGTACTATAGTTTTGCTAATCATGTCCAGCTTTCTTTTGTAGTATGAAATATGGATCCGCTATGTATATTCAATTATAGTCCTAAAAAACAACTATACTAAATTTTGATTCTTGATCGGCCCATTTTGTACGTGCATGCATGTAAGCTCCATCATTGACTTATCACTGCTGCAGAATGATGCTATGGGCCCAACGTGTATGCTTCTAAGCACCACCGTCACTACCAACGTACAAACAACGTATCACACACTCGTGGAGCGAACAGTGTGCAACGCAGGCATCACAAACAATAAAAAGATAAAATCGTGTGTCAGAAAACAAAACATGTGCGATGGCCGATCCATTGGACACGATTTTGTGGTGCAAACCGTGTGTGTGTTACGAGACACACAGTTCGATGAAAAGATGCTCCATAATTTATGACGATCCTGGAGAAGATGATGACTCTTCTAGAGTGTTTTTGCCAAAATTGTCATAATAGCAATTATTTCGATGATCGGGCATATACTACATACACCTTTGGTGTATGAAATGAAACAACACGTACTTACGTGCACATGCCTACAAACAACTGATGTTAATAGTCTAATAACTACAACAACTCACTCATCACCACGTACATCGTACATGACGTGAGACGCTTTCTGAATGTCGTACATATACCACCATTAGTCGATCACTGATCCATAGAATGAGGGTGAAGAACCATAGACGTAGTCGTGGCTAGAAGCAGAGCCAGGAAAGTTTTATAGTGCACTCAGGATTTGAGTAACTAGCTATTGTACAATATCAGACCATCTCATAATAGGACTATAAACAGTGGCAGAGCTATGTGTATTGGGGGGGGGGGGGGGGGGGGGATTGGCCCCACCCTTGACAAGAAGTGTGAAGTTGAGCAAATTTAGAGGGCTTGTAAGGATTTTTTTATTTGGCCCCACATCTATTGAAACTACGCCCTACAGTCAACAATAAATGTATTATTATATTTTCATGTTATAATTAGTTTATATTTTATGTACTATAATTGCATTGCTTATTGATTATGAGATTCGGAAGAAAACTCAATTACATGTGTGTAAACATAAACACGAGTATGATTCCTAGTCATGCCTCTAAGACTAGATCATGTATTGATGATCATCTTGTTTTCCCAATCATGAGCATTTTTAAAGTAACAAGGATGCTATCAATAATAAGAACAATGGTGTTGGGCGAGCCCATCTTATAAATTACCGCGAGATCACATGTTATCATGTTGTCGGTATTTTTATATAAAATGTTAACATTTACTTTGGTTCCTTAGACAATGAGAATATCATATGCCAATATACCTTAAGGTTATTTATATAAATTTTAGTAAAGAATAATAGTTTGAATGGGCCACAGGAAGCTGGCCCAACTTTAAGCAATGGAGGGCCAGCACTCCACTCGCTTTTTTTAGACAAACCCACAAAGGTTTATTCAACCGTCACAAGATTTACAGGTACGGAAACAAGATTTCCGGGCTGACCTAACCAAACATAGGGGCCACTATCCAGAGTTAAAGCATGCTTTGCAAGTTTGGGAACCTCAACATTCGAGGTTCTAAATTCATGGCTAATCAACAAGAAGAAAAAACTCTAGGACGATTTATAATTTCATGTACCACAACCCCATATAGTGCAGATGTACCGGAATTGATTGCTTGCACGACCACTTTGCAGTCGGACGCAACTGATATTTTATGCAAATATAGATCATCGGAAAGGGCAAGGGCTTCACGAATTGCCAAAGTTTCCAAGACTTTGGGATCATCAATGTTTCTGTACACCATTGCCGAGTCCCCCTGGTAGACTCCATTACCATCATAGCAGATTGCGGCGACAACCCCAAAGCCTCCATGCCGCGCAACTGCCGCGTTGACATTCACTTTCATATGTTGATCTGGGGGAGGGATCTATGTCGTCGACCTTGGAGCAGCTACACCATGCGCTCCTGTGTCCGGCTTAATAAGTAGCTGCAGACCCGCTAGATAGCTTAATATAGAACAGTGGGTTGCACAATGTGTTTGAAAAAATCCTTCGTGTATAACTTTCCGTCGAGCAAACCAGATGGAAAAGTGTGACAACCATGGTGATGATCCCATCATTGGGAAGTGATTCGATCATTGAAAACAACCAATTCCTTGCATTCTCATCTCAATTCATAGACATGTGTTACACCATCTCCTCCTTTGATAATGCCCAAGTACTCCCAGAAATTGCACAATCCAATAAAGAGTGGCACCAGTTATCTTATGCACCGCATATCCCACACACATCTGTTGTTGCCATGTTTCTGTGTTGGAGCACACAGGGGCTGAGCCAGGATTTCGACATGAGGGGTGGGTGGGGCGAAAAGCCAATGTTCACATAATTCATCGACCATCACGATATTTTAAGTCTCATGATAGAGCAGATGACAAATCATAAAAGTATATGTTTGAAACTACAAAAGAATGTTCCGTTTCTATTAACTTAGATTGAGCTCTACGACCACCAGCGTTGAACAAGTTGATAATGCGAACTTTGGTATTTTTCTTACTAATATAGACAATCATGTAATGTTGAAGGAAATCGTAATTATTTTCTTTCGAAAATGTGTCTTTACATGTTTCATAGAGAAAGGGTTTGTGCGGTTGTTGGGGTTGACACAGGAAGATGTACGACCAACCGTAGTAATCTATCAATAGTTGAGTAGGTAGTAGTTTTACTTGTTTAGAATTATCCAAAGGTCAAATTGGCAAGTGAAGACAAGATTTTTAGCTCTAGATGGTTACAAACATCCAGCTAGAAATGGGCAAGTTGATACTCTAATTGAGCCATCTTGACTAGAAAAGACTGCATGGTGATAGATCCATCAATGTGGCTTATCGTGCAAATCTGATTCAAACACATCCCCTTCAGTGAACCTGACTACCCAATTATACAATACACTGATGACACAATTGTTTTTTTGCCTACTGACAGTGCCCAAGCTAGCCACATGAAAAAAATCCTAATCGAGTATGCCACTTCAGTGGGATTGCGTATTAATTTTTCAAAAATCTGATTTGATTCCCATAAAACTGCAACCAGACACTACTCATGAATTTGTTGCTCTCTTTGGGTGTGCTATTGGTCAAATTCCATTTACCTCTCTCGGCCTACCCATCGTCACTACCAGGCCAACAGTTACAGATATAATGCCGCTGGTGGCTTCGGTGGAGAGGAAAATCTCTATTGCCACATCTCTCCTAGACTATGGCTCTAAGCTCACATTTATTAACTCGGTCTTTCTTCCCTCGGCATTTATGCTATGTGCTCAGTGAAAATCCGTCCATGGATTGTTGAGTGATACGTCTCCATCGTATCTACTTTTCCAAACACTTTTGCCCTTATTTTGGACTCTAACTTGCATGATTTGAATGGAACTAACACGGACTAACGTTGTTTTCAGCAGAATTGCCATGGTGTTATTTTTGTGCAGAAATAAAAGTTCTCAGAATAACCTGAAACTTCACGGAGAATATTTTTGGAATTAATAAAAAATACTGGCAAAAGAATCAAGGCCAGGGGGCCCACACCCTGTCCACGAGGGTGGGGGCCGCACCCCCTACCTCGTGGGCCCCCTGGTGCTCCACCGACCTCAACTCCAACTCTATATTTACGTTCGGGAAGAAAAATCAGAGAGAAGGATTCATCGCGTTTTACGATATGGAGCCGCCGCCAAACCCTAAACTCTCTCGGGAGGGCTGATCTAGAGTGCGTTCGGGGCTCCGGAGAGGGGAATCCGTCGCCGTCGTCAATCAACCTTCCTTCATCACCAATTTCATGATGCTCACCGCCGTGCGTGAGTAATTCCATCGTAGGCTTGTTGGATGATGATGCGTTGGATGAGATTTATCATGTAATTGAGTTAGTTTTGTTAGGGTTTAATCCCTAGTATCCATTATGTTCTGAGATTGATGTTGCTATGACTTTGCTATGCTTAATGCTTGTCACTAGAGCCCGAGTGCCATGATTTCAGATCTGAACCTATTCTGTTTTCATGAATATATGTGAGTTCTTGATCCTATCTTGCAAGTCAATAGTCACCTACTATGTGTCATGATCCGGCAACCCCGAAGTGACAATAATCGGGACCACTCCCGGTGATGACCGTAGTTAGAGGAGTTCATGTATTCACTAAATGTTAATGCTTTGGTCCGGTGCTCTATTAAAAGGAGGCCCTGATATCCCTTAGTTTCCAATAGGACCCCGCTGCCACGGGAGGGTAGGACAAAAGATGTCATGCAAGTTCTTTTCCATAAGCACGTATGACTATATTCGGAATACATGCCTATATTACATTGATGAATTGGAGCTAGTTCTGTGTCACCCTATGTTATAACTGTTGCATGAATACTCGCATCTGACATAATTATCCATCACCGATCCAATGCCTACGAGCTTTTCACATATTGTTCTTATTGGGGATCGTAGCAGAATTTTAAAATTTCCTACGCATCACCAAGATCCATCTATGGAGTATACTAGCAACGAGGGCAAAGGAGTGCATCTACATACCCTTGTAGATCGCGAGCGGAAGCGTTCCAATGAACGGGGTTGATGGAGTCGTACTCGCCGTGATCCAAATCACCGATGACCGAGTGCCGAACGGACGGCACCTCCGCGTTCAACACACGTACGGAGCAGCGACGTCTCCTCCTTCTTGATCCAGCAAGGGGGAAGGAGAGGTTGATGGAGATCCAGCAGCACGACGGCGTGGTGGTGGATGTAGCGGGGATCTCGGCAGGGCTTCGCCAAGCTTCTGCGAGAGGGAGAGGTGTTGCAGGGGGAGAGGGAGGCGCCAGGGGCTGTGGTGTTGCTGCCCTCCCTCCCCCCACTATTTATAGGCCCCCTGGAGGGGGGGGGCGCCGGCCCTGGAACCCATCTACATGGGGGGGGGGGGCGGCCAAGGGGGAAGGGGGGTGGCTTCCCCCCCAAGCCAAGTGGGGCGCCCCCACCCCTAGGGTTTCAACCTAGGCGCAGGGGGAGGCCCAAGGGGGGGCGCCCCAGCCCACTAAGGGCTGCTTCCCTTCGCACTTCAGCCCATGGGGCCCTCCGGGATAGGTGGCCCCACCCGGTGGACCCCCGGGACCCTTCCGGTGGTCCCGGTACAATACCGATAACCCCCGAAACATTCCCGGTGGCCGAAACTGGACTTCCTATATATAATTCTTCACCTCTGGACCATTCCGGAACTCCTCGTGACGTCCGGGATCTCATCCGGGACTCCGAACAACTTTCGGGTTTCCGCATACTAATATCTCTACAACCCTAGCGTCACCGAACCTTAAGTGTGTAGACCCTACGGGTTCGGGAGACATGCAGACATGACCGAGACGCCTCTCCGGTCAATAACCAACAGCGGGATCTGGATACCCATGTTGGCTCCCACATGTTCCACGATGATCTCATTGGATGAACCACGATGTCGAGGATTCAATCAATCCCGTATACAATTCCCTTTGTCAATCGGTATGTTACTTGCCCGAGATTCGATCGTCGGTATCCCAATACCTTGTTCAATCTCGTTACCGGCAAGTCTCTTTACTCGTACTGCAATGCATGATCCCGTGGCTAACTCCTTAGTCACATTGAGCTCATTATGATGATGCATTACCGAGTGGGCCCAGAGATACCTCTCCGTCATACGGAGTGACAAATCCCAGTCTCGATCCGTGTCAACCCAACAGACACTTTCAGAGATACCCGTAGTGTACCTTTATAGTCACCCAGTTACATTGTGACGTTTGGTACACCCAAAGCACTCCTACGGCATCCGGGAGTTACACGATCTCATGGTCTAAGGAAAAGATACTTGACATTGGAAAAGCTCTAGCAAACGAACTACACGATCTTTGCGCTATGCTTAGGATTGGGTCTTGTCCATCACATCATTCTCCTAATGATGTGATCCCGTTATCAATGACATCCAATGTCCATAGTCAGGAAACCATGACTATCTGTTGATCAACGAGCTAGTCAACTAGAGGCTTACTAGGGACACGTTGTGGTCTATGTATTCACACATGTATTACGATTTCCGGATAACACAATTATAGCATGAACAATAGACAATTATCATGAACAAAGAAATATAATAATAACCATTTATTATTGCCTCTAGGGCATATTTCCAACAGTCTCCCACTTGCACTAGAGTCAATAATCTAGTTACATTGTGATGAATCGAACACCCATAGCGTTCTGGTGTTGATCATGTTTTGCTCTAGGGAGAGGTTTAGTCAACGGATCTGCTACATTCAGGTCCGTATGTACTTTACAAATATCTATGTCTCCATTCTGAACACTTTCACGAATGGAGTTGAAGCGACGCTTGATATGCCTGGTCTTCCTGTGAAACCTGGGCTCCTTGGCAAGGGCAATAGCTCCAGTGTTGTCACAGAAGAGAGTCATCGGGCCCGACGCATTGGGAATCACCCCTAGGTCGGTAATGAACTCCTTTATCCAGACTGCTTCCTGTGCTGCCTCTGAGGCCGCCATGTACTCCGCTTCACATGTAGATCCCGCCACGACGCTTTGCTTGCAACTGCACCAGCTTACTGCCCCTCCATTCAAAATATACACGTATCCGGTTTGTGACTTCGAGTCATCCAGATCTGTGTCGAAGCTAGCGTCGACGTAACCCTTTACGACGAGCTCTTCGTCACCTCCATAAACGAGAAACATATCCTTAGTCCTCTTCAGGTACTTCAGGATATTCTTGACCGCTGTCCAGTGTTCCATGCCGGGATTACTTTGGTACCTTCCTACCAAACTTACGGCAAGGTTTACATCAGGTCTGGTACACAGCATGGCATACATAATAGACCCTATGGCCGAGGCATAGGGGATGACACTCATCTTTTCTCTATCTTCTGCCGTGGTCGGGCATTGAGCCGTGCTCAATTGCACACCTTGCAATACAGGCAAGAACCCCTTCTTGGACTGATCCATATTGAACTTCTTCAATATCTTGTCAAGGTACGTACTCTGTGAAAGACCAATGAGGCGTCTTGATCTATCTCTATAGATCTTGATGCCTAATATATAAGCAGCTTCTCCAAGGTCCTTCATTGAAAAACACTTATTCAAGTAGGCCTTTATACTTTCCAAGAATTCTATATCATTTCCCATCAATAGTATGTCATCCACATATAATATGAGAAATGCTACAGAGCTCCCACTCACTTTCTTGTAAACACAGGCTTCTCCATAAGTCTGTGTAAACCCAAACGCTTTGATCATCTCATCAAAACGAATGTTCCAACTCCGAGATGCCTGCACCAGCCCATAGATGGAGCGCTGGAGCTTGCATACCTTGTTAGCATTCTTAGGATCGACAAAACCTTCCGGCTGCATCATATACAATTCTTCCTTAAGAAAGCCGTTAAGGAATGCCGTTTTGACGTCCATCTGTCATATCTCATAATCATAGTATGCGGCAATTGCTAACATGATTCGGACGGACTTCAGCTTCGCTACGGGTGAGAAAGTCTCATCGTAGTCAACCCCTTGAACTTGTCGATAACCCTTAGCGACAAGTCGAGCCTTATAGATGGTCACATTACCATCCGCGTATGTCTTCTTCTTAAAGATCCATTTATTTTCTATGGCTCGCCGATCATCGGGCAAGTCAGTCAAAGTCCATACTTCGTTTTCATACATGGATCCTATCTCGGATTTCATGGCTTCTAGCCATTTGTCGGAATCCGGGCTCGCCACCGCTTCTTCATAGTTCGAAGGTTCACCGTTGTCCAACAACATGATTTCCAGGACAGGGTTGCCGTACCACTTTGGTGCGGAACGTGTCCTTGTGGACCTACGAAGTTCTGCAGTAACTTGATCCGAAGCTTCATGATCATCCTTCCTCCCCAGTCGGTGTAGGCACCACAGGAACATCTTCCCGCGCGGTGCTACTTTCCGGTTCGGAAGGTGACTATCACCTCATCAAGTTCCACTTTCCTCCCACTTAATTCTTTCGAGAGAAACTCGTTCTCCAGAAAGGACCCGTTCTTGGCAACGAAGATCTTGCCTTCGGATCTGAGGTAGAAGGTATACCCAATAGTTTCCTTAGGGTATCCTATGAAGACGCATTTCTCCGACTTGGGTTCGAGCTTTTTAGGTTGAAGTTTCTTGACATAAGCATCGCATCCCCAAACTTTTAGAAATGACAGCTTAGGTTTCTTCCCAAACCATAATTCATACGGTGTCGTCTCAACGGATTTCGACGGAGCCCTATTTAAAGTGAATGCGGCAGTCTCTAAAGCATAGCCCCAAAATGAGAGCGGTAGATCGGTAAGAGACATCATAGATCGCACCATATCCAATAGAGTGCGATTACGACGTTCGGACACACCATTTCGCTGTGGTGTTCCAGGCGGCGTGAGTTGTGAAACTATTCCACATTTCCTTAAGTGTGTACCAAATTCGTGACTCAAATATTCTCCACCACGATCTGATCGTAAGAATTTTATTTTTCTGTCACGTTGATTCTCGACCTCACTCTGAAATTCCTTGAACTTTTCAAAGGTTTCAGACTTGTGTTTCATTAGGTAGACATACCCATATCTACTTAAGTCATCAGTGAGAGTGAGAACATAACGATATCCTCCGCGAGCCTCAACACTCATTGGACCGCACACATCGGTATGTATGATTTCCAATAAATTGGTTGCTCGCTCCATTGTTCTGGAGAACGGAGTCTTGGTCATCTTACCCATGAGGCATGGTTCGCACGTGTCATATGATTCGTAATCAAGAGACTCCAAAAGTCCATCTGCATGGAGCTTCTTCATGCGCTTGACACCAATGTGACCAAGGCGGCAGTGCCACAAGTATGTGGGACTATCGTTATCAACTTTACATCTTTTGGTATTCACACTATGAATATGTGTAACATCACGTTCGAGATTCATCAAGAATAAACCATTGACCAGCGGGGCATGACCATAAAACATATCTCTCATATAAATAGAACAACCATTATTCTCGGATTTAAATGAGTAGCCATCTCGAATTAAACAAGATCCAGATACAATGTTCATGCTCAAAGCTGGCACTAAATAACAATTATTGAGGTTTAAAACTAATCCCGTAGGTAAATGCAGAGGTAGCGTGCCGACGGCGATCACATCGACCTTGGAACCATTCCCGACGCGCATCGTCACCTCGTCCTTTGCCAGTCTCCGCTTATTCCGCAGTTCCTGTTTTGAGTTACAAATATGAGCAACCGCACCGGTATCAAATACCCAGGAGCTACTACGAGTACTGGTAAGGTACACATCAATTACATGTATATCACATATACCTTTGGTGTTGCCGGCCTTCTTGTCCGCTAAGTATTTGGGGCAGTTCCGCTTCCAGTGACCACTTCCCTTGCAATAAAAGCACTCAGTCTCAGGCTTGGGTCCATTCTTCGACTTCTTCCCGGCAACTGGCTTACCGGGCGCGGCAACTCCCTTGCCGTCCTTCTTGAAGTTCTTCTTACCCTTGCCTTTCTTGAACTTAGTGGTTTTATTCACCATCAACACTTGATGTTCCTTTCTGATCTCCACCTCCGCTGATTTCAGCATTGAATATACCTCAGGAATGGTCTTTTCCATCCCCTGCATATTGAAGTTCATCACAAAGCTCTTGTAGCTCGGTGGAAGCGACTGAAGGATTCTGTCAATGACCGCGTCATCCGGGAGATTAACTCCCAGCTGAGACAAGCGGTTGTGTAACCCAGACATTCTGAGTATGTGCTCACTAACAGAACTATTTTCCTCCATTTTACAGCTGAAGAACTTGTCGGAGACTTCATATCTCTCGACCCGGGCATGAGCTTGGAAAACCATTTTCAGCTCTTCGAACATCTCATATGCTCCATGCTTCTCAAAACGCTTTTGGAGCCCCGGTTCTAAGCTGTAAAGCATGCCGCACTGAACGAGGGAGTAATCATCAGCACGTGATTGCCAAGCGTTCATAACGTCTTGGTTCTCTGGGATGGGTGCTTCACCTAGCGGTGCTTCTAGGACATAATCTTTCTTGGCAGCTATGAGGATGATCCTCAGGTTCCGGACCCAGTCCGTATAGTTGCTGCCATCATCTTTCAGCTTGGTTTTCTCTAGGAACGCGTTGAAGTTGAGGACAACGTGGGCCATTTGATCTACAAGACATATTGTAAAGATTTTAGACTAAGTTCATGATAATTAAGTTCATCTAATCAAATTATTCAATGAACTCCCACTCAGATAGACATCCCTCTAGTCATCTAAGTGAAACATGATCCGAGTTAACTAGGCCGTGTCCGATCATCACGTGAGACGGACTAGTCAAGATCGGTGAACATCTCCATGTTGATCGTATCTTCTATACGACTCATGCTCGACCTTTCGGTCTTCCGTGTTCCGAGGCCATGTCTGTACATGCTAGGCTCGTCAAGTCAACCTAAGTGTATTGCGTGTGTTCCGAGGCCATGTCTGTACATGCTAGGCTCGTCAACACCCGTTGTATGCGAACGTTAGAATCTATCACACCCGATCATCACGTGGTGCTTCGAAACAACGAACCTTCGCAACGGTGCACAGTTAGGGGGAACACTTTCTTGAAATTATTATAAGGGATCATCTTACTTACTACCGTCGTTCTAAGCAAATAAGATGCAAAACATGATAAACATCACATGCAATCAAATAGTGACATGATATGGCCAATATCATTTTGCTCCTTTGATCTCCATCTTCGGGGCGCCATGATCATCTTCGTCACCGGCATGACACCATGATCTCCATCATCATGATCTCCATCATTGTGTCTTCATGAAGTTGTCACGCCAACGATTACTTCTACTTCTATGGCTAACGCGTTTAGCAATAAAGTAAAGTAATTTACATGGCGTTATTCAATGACACGCAGGTCATACAAAATAATAAAGACAACTCCTATGGCTCCTGCCGGTTGTCATACTCATCGACATGCAAGTCGTGATTCCTATTACAAGAATATGATCAATCTCATACATCACATATATCATTCATCACATCTTTTGGCCATATCACATCACAAGGCACATGCTGCAAAAACAAGTTAGACGTCCTCTAATTGTTGTTGCAAGTTTTTTACGTGGCTTCTATAGGTTTCTAGCAAGAACGTTTCTTACCTACGTAAAACCACAACGTGATATGCCAATTTCTATTTACCCTTCATAAGGACCCTTTTCATCGAATCCGTTCCGACTAAAGTGGGAGAGACAGACACCCGCTAGCCACCTTATGCAACTAGTGCATGTCAGTCGGTGGAACCTGTCTCACGTAAGCGTACGTGTAAGGTCGGTCCGGGCCGCTTCATCCCACAATACCGCCGAAACAAGATAAGACTAGTAGCGGCAAGAAGAATTGGCAACATCTACGCCCACAACTGCTTTGTGTTCTACTCGTGCATAGTAACTACGCATAGGCCTGGCTCATGATGCCACTGTTGGGGATCGTAGCAGAATTTTAAAATTTCCTACGCATCACCAAGATCCATCTATGGAGTATACTAGCAATGAGGGGAAAGGAGTGCATCTACATACCCTTGTAGATCGCGAGCGGAAGCGTTCCAATGAACGGGGTTGATGGAGTCGTACTCGCCGTGATCCAAATCACCGATGACCGAGTGCCGAACGGACGACACCTCCGCGTTCAACACACGTACGGAGCAGCGACGTCTCCTCCTTCTTGATCCAGCAAGGGGGAAGGAGAGGTTGATGGAGATCCAGCAGCATGACGGCGTGGTGGTGGATGTAGCGGGGATCTCGGCAGGGCTTCGCCAAGCTTCTGCGAGAGGGAGAGGTGTTGCAGGGGGAGAGGGAGGCGCCAGGGGCTGTGGTGTTGCTGCCCTCCCTCCCCCCACTATTTATAGGCCCCCTGGAGGGGAGGCGCCGGCCCTGGAACCCATCTACATGGGGGGGGGGGGGCGGCCAAGGGGGAAGGGGGTGGCTTCCCCCCCAAGCCAAGTGGGGCGCCCCCCACCCCTAGGGTTTCAACCCTAGGCGCAGGGGGAGGGCCAAGGGGGGCGCCCCAGCCCACTAAGGGCTGGTTCCCTTCCCACTTCAGCCCATGGGGCCCTCCGGGATAGGTGGCCCCACCCGGTGGACCCCCGGGACCCTTCCGGTGGTCCCGGTACAATACCGATAACCCCCGAAACTTTCCCGGTGGCCGAAACTGGACTTCCTATAGATAATTCTTCACCTCCGGACCATTCTGGAACTCCTCATGACGTTCGGGATCTCATCCGGGACTCCGAACAACTTTCGGGTTTCCGCATACTAATATCTCTACAACCCTAGCGTCACCTAACCTTAAGTGTGTAGACCCTATGGGTTCGGGAGACATGCAGACATGACCGAGACGCCTCTCCGGCCAATAACCAACAGCGGGATCTGGATACCCATGTTGGCTCCCACATGTTCCACGATGATCTCATCGGATGAACCACGATGTCGAGGATTCAATCAATCCCGTATACAATTCCCTTTGTCAATCGGTATGTTACTTGCCCGAGATTCGATCGTCGGTATCCCAATACCTTGTTCAATCTCGTTACCGGCAAGTCTCTTTACTCGTACCGCAATGCATGATCCCGTGGCTAACTCCTTAGTCACATTGAGCTCATTATGATGATGCATTACCAAGTGGGCCCAGAGATACCTCTCCGTCATACGGAGTGACAAATCCCAGTCTCGATCCGTGTCAACCCAACAGACACTTTCAGAGATACCCGTAGTGTACCTTTATAGTCACCCAGTTACGTTGTGACGTTTGGTACACCCAAAGCACTCCTACGGCATCCGGGAGTTACACGATCTCATGGTCTAAGGAAAAGATACTTGACATTGGAAAAGCTCTAGCAAACGAACTACACGATCTTTGCGCTATGCTTAGGATTGGGTCTTGTCCATCACATCATTCTCCTAATGATGTGATCCCGTTATCAATGACATCCAATGTCCATAGTCAGGAAACCATGACTATCTGTTGATCAACGAGCTAGTCAACTAGAGGCTTACTAGGGACACGTTGTGGTCTATGTATTCACACATGTATTACGATTTCCGGATAACACAATTATAGCATGAACAATAGACAATTATCATGAACAAAGAAATATAATAATAACCATTTATTATTGCCTCTAGGCCATATTTCCAACAGTTCTCCGCTTAGTTACTTTACCGTTGCCATTGTTACAATTACTACAAAACTGCTACTGTTACCTTTGCCACTGTTACCGTTACTTCCATACTATTTTGCTACTAAATACTTTGCTGCAGATATTAAGTTATGCAGGTGTGGTTGAATTGAAAACTCAACTGCTAATACTTGAGAATATTCTTTGGCTCCCCTTGTGTCGAATCAATAAATTGGGTTGAATATGCTACCCTCGAAAACTGTTGCGATCCCCTATACTTGTGGGTTATCAAGACTATTTTCTGGCGCCGTTGCCGGGGAGCATATCTCTATTCTTTGAGTCACTTGGGATTTATATCTGCTGATCACTATGAGGAACTTGAAAGACGAGAAAACCAAAATTTATCCCTCAACTACGAGGGGAGGTAAGGAACTGCCATCTAGCTCTGCACTTGATTCACCTTCTGTTTTGAGTAAGCTTGCGACACGTAAGCCTGCTTCTGCTATTAATTCTGATATGTCGCATGTTATTGATGATGCTACTTCTGCTATGCATGATACTTATGATGAAACTACTTCTATGCTTGATAATACTGTGCCACTAGGTGAATTTCTTGATGAACAACTTGCTAGGGCTAGAGAGAATGAAATTATTGAAACTGATGATATTGATGAAAGTGATGATGAAGATTCTCCCCCTAGATATGAATTGCCTATTGTGCCTGAGGGTTATGTTATGGATGAAGAAACTGCTAGAGACTTTCTTGCTTGCAATGATAGGAATGATCTTATGAAATTATTAGCTAAGCTGAAAGAAAAGTCTTTGAATGCTAGAATGAAATATGACCCTGCTTTTGTACTTCACCTATCTGTATTACTGATAAGGATTATGATTTCTCTGTCGATCTGGAGATAATTACTTTGGTTGAATCTCATCCTTTTTATGGCTATGAATCTGACACTGTTGTGGCACATCTTAATAAATTAAATGATATAGCTACCCTATTCACTAATGATGAGAAAACTCGTTACTACTATATCCTTAAGTTATTTCCGTTCTCATTAAAGGGTGATGCTAAAACATGGTTTAATTCTCTTGATCCTGGTTGTGTGCGTAGTCCCCAGGATATGATTTATTACTTCTCTGCTAAATATTTCCCTGCTCATAAGAAACAAGCTGCTTTAAGGGAAATATATAATTTTGTGCAAATTGAAGAAGAGAGTCTCCCACAAGCTTGGGGGAGGCTTCTCCAATTACTTAATGCTTTGCCTGATCATCCTCTCAAGAAAAAATGAAATACTTGATATCTTTTATAATGGACTAACCGATGCTTCCAGAGACCACCTGGATAGTTGTGCTGGTTGTGTTTTCAGGGAAACAACAGTTGATCAAGTTGAATTGCTATTGAATAATATGTTGACTAATGAAAATAATTGGACACTTCCTGAACCAACTCCTAAGCCAACTCCGAAGAAAAGGGGTATTCTATTTCTCAGTCCTGAAGATATGCAAGAGGCAAAGAAATCTATGAAAGAAAAAGGTATTAAAGCTGATGATGTTAAGAATTTACCTCCTATTGAAGAAATGCATGGTCTTAATTTGCCGCCTGTTGAAGAAATACATGGTCTTGATAACCCGACACAGGTAGTAAACGTAAATTCTCTCTATAGATTTCATGAAGGTGATATTCCTCATTATAAGTCTGCTAGACAATGCTTAGATGAGTTTGATAATTTTACAAACAAGAAAACTTCAATGCTTATGTTGGTAGACAATTGAAACGTAATGCTTATATGATTGAACACTTGAGTGATTATATGTCTAGAGTTAAAGGTGAACTTAAACTCATTAGTAAACATGCTTCTATGGTTACCACTCAAGTAGAACAAGTACTTAAAGCTCAAAATGATTTGCTCAATGAATTAAATAGTAAGAAAAATGATAATGTTGTTAGAGTTATGACTAGAGGGGGTAAAATGACTCAGGAACCTTTGTATCCTGAGGGCCACCCTAAGAGAAATGAGCAAGATTCTCAGAGAACTAATGTTGATGCACCTAGTCCTTCTAAGAAGAAGAAAAAGAAAAATGATAGGACTTTGCATGCTTCCAGTGAACCTATTGTTGACACACCTGAGAATCCCAATGATATTTCTATTTCTGATGCTGAAACACAATCTGGTGATGAACATGAACCTAGTGATAATGTTAATGATGATGTTCATGTTGATGCTCAACCTAGCAATAACAATGATGTAGAGATTGAACCTGCTGTTGATCTTGATAACCCACAATCAAAGAATCAACGTTATGATAAGAGAGACTTTGTTGCTAGGAAGCACGGTAAAGAAAGAGAACCATGGGTTCAGAAACCCATGCATTTTCCTCCTAAACCATCCAAGAAAAAGGATGATGAGGATTTTGAGCGCTTTGCTGAAATGATTAGACCCATCTTTTTGCGTATGCGTTTGACTGAAATGCTTAAAATGAATACTTATGCTAAGTATACGAAGGATATTGTTACAAATAAAAGAAAGATACCGGGAGCTGAAATTTCCACCATGCTTGCTAATTATACTTTTAAAGGTGGAATGCCTAAGAAACATGGAGATCCAGGAGTACCAACTATACCATGCTCCATTAAAAGAAACTATGTTAGAACTGCTTTATGTGATCTTGGAGCCGGTGTTAGTGTTATGCCTCTCTCTTTATATCGTAGACTTGATTTGAATAAGTTGACACCTACTGAAATATCTTTGCAAATGGCCGATAAATCAACCGCCATACCTGTTGGTATTTGTGAGGATGTGCCTGTTGTGGTTTCAAACGTTACTATTTTAACGGACTTTGTTATTCTTGATATTCCCGAGGACGATAATATGTTGATTATCCTTGGTAGACCTTTTTCGAATACTGCAGGGGCTGTTATTTATTGCAACAAAGGCAATGCCACTTTTCATGTTAATGGTAATGAGTATACGGTACACTTTCTGAGGAAGCAACCTCAAGTCCATAGCATAAATTCTATTGGAAAAATTCCATCAATTATTATTGGAGGTTTTGAATTTCCTCTTCCTACTGTCAAGAAGAAATATGATATTCTTATTGTTGGGGATGTGCATATCCCCGTTGAGGTAACCTAGTGTTATTCGAAATTTCTCTGGACCCATGTTATTCGAAAAGAGTTTGTTAACAAGACTTGATCAACCTTGTTAGTGGATTCCTTTTGATGAGCATGAGATGGATGAAGTTAGAAAGCACAACTCTCTGTACCCTCCTTTTACTTTCTGTTATTTAGATTAAATAAAGAAAAAAATAGTATTTTTGTCTGTTTTTTGAATTGTCCGTGCAATAAAAAGATACCCCAAAATAAAAGTTCTCCAAATGCCCCGAAAATGAAATATGTTTTTTCTAGAATATTTGAGAATATCTGGCACTGAGAACACATCAGGGGGAGCCAGCACCTGGCCACGAGGGTCCAGGGCACGCCCCCTGCCTCGTGGGCCCCCAGTGGCCCCCGCCACTTATTCCAGCACCCACACACTCCTTCCTCCCAAAAAAATCACCAACCAGCTCAAGCACGAGTTCTAGCTCATTTTGCTGCGATTTTCGATCTCCTTGCTCAAAGCTCCACTAACAAAACTGCTTTGGGGGATTGTTCTTCGGTATGTGACTCCTCCAATGGTCCAATTAGTTTTTGTTCTAGTGCTCTATTCATTGCAAATTTTTGCTGCTTAGGTGACCCTGTTCTTGAGCTTGCATGTCAAATTTATATGGTCCCAAGTAGTTCTAATGCATGATATAGTCTCTAGGCACTTGTGGGAGTAGTTGCTATCAATTTTGTTGAGTGTGGTTCACTTTTATTTTGAGTTACTAAAAATTTCAGAAATTTGCAGAAAGTAATGAAGAGATTTTTCAGGGGCTCTTCGAGCCGAAGCTCGAAGGACAAGAAAAGTGAAGAGGATAAAAGGCCCAAATATAATCTCCCTCGCACCACGGAGGTTCGGCCGTGTGAATGGCCTTGTGATGATTTCTTGACAGCAGCCGAGATTCATGATGATTTTTATTATTTGGCTAAGAATGCGGGCCTCACCGACTTCCTCCGTGACCAGCGTGAACAGTATCTCCTACTCACTAATATTTTTGTGCAAAATTGTCATTTCCATGCTATTTGATCACCACCTTCAGTGGATTTTTATTTATATGATGAGTATAAGGAGATGTCCCTTTATGATTTTTGTGAGGTTTGCAAGTTACCCTTTGCGGGCAGCATAGATGAACCACATCGTAATGATGTGGAAGGGTTTATTGATATGATTGTTGTAGGGTAAACAAGGAAGGTTTCCGATGCACGAATCACTAGCATACACTTTCCTGTTCTACGTTACTTTGCAATATTTGCTAGTAGATGTTTAATCGGTCGCGGAAACTGTGGAAACCTTAGTGCCCCTGATATTGTTATTTTGTGCCATGCCTTGTTTCATGATAACACTTTTAGTCTAGGCGCTATTGTTGCCAAGCGGTTAAATCTGAACCGTACGAAGGGTTCCGTCTTGGGAGGTATCTTTGCCTCGCGCCTCGCTGCACACTTGAACATACCTATTAGGCATTATGAGAAAGAAGAAAAGTTGCTGTCTCCTGGTTTTCTAGACTATAAGAGTATGGTAGCACATGATTTTATTGTTAAGAATAAGAAAAAGATGCTTAACTATAGACTAATATTTCATAAAAATTACTTTACGACTATTACTTTGCCTGCTCCTTCTTTGTTCAACTTATCTTCAGGCAAGTACCTTGTTTTGCCGGAGGCCATTCATGCCTACCGGAACCTCACACCAGCTCCAAAGCCAGAGCCGGAGCCACAACTTGATCCTCACTGTCAGTCTGTTTACCAGTGGGATCCGGAGGAGATCGCCAACTAGTGGCACCCCGAGGATCCTTCTCAGTACGACCCAGCTACAACTTTGGATATCCGCCAGGCCATCCATGGGCATAGACCAACTTAGGCCAAAATCCTAAGCTTGGGGGAGTACGTATTTCTCACCGACATTACATTCATGTTCACACACTCATTCTAGTTGTCGGTGCTCATACTTTTTCATTGTACTATCCATGCTAGTTTATTTTCCTTTTTCTCGCTTTCTTCTTGTGTGCTTGAATAACCTTAAGAAAAACCAAAAAATAATTAGTTGTAGCTTTTAGCTAGTTTACTTTCCATGCCTGTAGTAGTAATAATTAAAAGAAAACCCAAAAAGATTTTTCGTTCTTCTTTTGCTTGTTGGGAGCTTTCCCGTGTAAATAGTTTTATTTCCTTTCTTTTCTTTGGGGGTCGAGAGGAGAAGACCATAACGAAAATGTTGAAGTAGCTCTTATATGCATTGTTGTTGATTTAACCAGGAGCCCATATTACTTTGTCTTCTCCCTTGAATTAATTGCTTGCATATTCCAGCTTAGTCCAATTGTATGTGCACTATTATTATTATCCAAATTGTTCGGTCGTGCAAGTGAAAGGCAATAATGATGATATGTAATGGACTGATTGAGATGAGAGAAGCTGGTATGAACTCGACCTCTCTTGTTTTTGTAAATATGATTAGTTTATAGTTGTTTATGCCATGCTTAATTAGCTAGGAGTTTATAATGGTTTACCTTGCGTGCCAACATGATATTAAAATGGTTGTGATGTGGTGTGATAGGGTGGTATCCTTCTTTGAACGATTCGAGTGGCTTGACTTGGCACATGTTCACGCATGTAGTTGAAATAAAATCAACATAGCTTCCACGATATTTATGTTCATGGTGATTTATATCCTACTCATGCTTGCACTCATTGTTGATTAATCTTAATGCATGTTCATGACTGTTGTCGCTCTCTAGTTGGTCGCTTCCCAGTCTCTTTCTAGCCTTCACTTGTACTAAGCAGGAATACTGCTTGTGCATCCACTTCCATAAACCCCAAAGTTATTCCATATGAGTCCACCATATCTTCCTATATGCGGTATCTACCTGCCGTTCCAAGTAAATTTGTATGTGCCAAACTCTAAACCTTCAAATGAAATTCTGTTTTGTATGCTCGAATAGCTCATGTATCAACTACGACTGTCTGTATCTTCCATGCTAGGCGGGTTATTCTCAAGAGGAGTGGACTCCGCTCCTCACTCACGAGAAAATGGCTGGTCACCGGGATGCCCAATCCCATGCTCAAACCAAATCAAAACTCCCCCAGGATTGTGTTAGTTGGAGGCACCCGTTGTTTCGGGCAAGCCATGGATTGATGCTTGTTGGTGGTGGGGGAGTATAAACTTTACCATTCTGCTTGGGAACCGCCTATAATGTGTGTAGCATGGAAGATATCGAGATCTCTCGATTGTTATGTTGACAATGAAAGTATGCCACTCAAAATGTTATTTATCTCTATTTCAAAAGTGAGCTCTGGCACCTCTACAAATCCCTGCTTCCCTCTGTGAAGGGCCTATCTATTTACTTTTATGTTGAGTCATCACCCTCTTATTAAAAAGCACCAGTTGGAGAGCTTGCTGTCATTTGCATCCATTACTATTAATTTATATTGAGTATGACTATGACTGGATCTCTTTTACCATGAATTACAATGTTTAGTCAATCCTTGATCTTCAGAGGTGCTCTGCATTTATGTTTTGCGGTCTCAGAAAGGGCTAGCGAGATACCATCTTGTTATATCATATTATGATTGTTTTGAGAAAGTGTTGTCATCCGAGATTTATTATTATTGCTCGCTAGTTGATTATGCCATTGATATGAGTAAACATGAGACCTAAATGTTATCGTGAATATGGTTAGTGAATAATCTTTGCTGAAAACTTGAATGCTGGCTTTACATATTTGCAACAACAAGAGCAAACAGAGTTTGTAAAAGTTTTTCTTTATCACTTTCAGTTTATCAATTGAATTGCTTGAGGACAAGCAAATGTTTAAGCTTGGGGGAGTTTATACGTCTCCGTCGTATCTACTTTTCCAAACACTTTCCCCTTGTTTTGGACTCTAACTTGCATGATTTGAATGGAACTAACCCGGACTGACGCTGTTTTCAGCAGAAGTGCCATGGTGTTATTTTTGTGCAGAAATAAAAGTTCTCGGGATGACATGAAACTTCACGGAGAATATTTTTGGAATTAATAAAAAATACCGGCAAAAGAATCAAGGCCAGGGGGCCCACACCCTGTCCAGGAGGGTGGGGGGTCCGCCTACCCCCCAGGGCGCGCCCCCTGCCTCGTGGGCCCCCTGGTGCTCCACCGACCTCAACTCCAACTCTATATATTCATGTTTGGGGAGAAAAAATCAGAGAGAAGGATTCATCGCGTTTTACGATACGGAGCCGCCGCCAAGCCCTAAACTCTCTCGGGAGGGCTCATCTGGAGTCCGTTCGGGGCTCCGGAGAGGGGAATCCGTCGCCATCGTCATCATCAACCTTCCTCCATCACCAATTTCGTGATGCTCACCGCCGTGCGTGAGTAATTCCATCGTAGGCTTGCTGGACGGTGATGGGTTGGATGAGATTTATCATTTAATCGAGTTAGTTTTGTTAGGGTTTGATCCCTAGTATCCATTATGTTCTGAGATTGATGTTGCTATGATTTTGCTATGCTTAATGCTTGTCACTAGGGCCCGGGTGCCATGATTTCATATCTGAACCTATTATGTTTTCATGAATATATGTGAGTTCTTGATCCTATCTTGCAAGTCAATAGTCACCTACTATGTGTTATGATCCGGCAACCCCGAAGTGACAATAATCGGGACCACTCCCGGTGATGACCGTAGTTTGAGGAGTTCATGTATTCACTAAGTGTTAATGCTTTGGTCCGGTGCTCTATTAAAAGGAGGCCTTGATATCCCTTAGTTTCCAATAGGACCCCACTGCCACGGGAGGGTAGGACAAAAGATGTCATGCAAGTTCTTTTCTATAAGCACGTATGACTATATTCGGAATACATGCCTACATTACATTGATGAATCGGAGCTAGTTCTGTGTCATCCTATGTTATAACTGTTGCATGAATAGTCGCATCCGACATAGTTATCCATCACCGATCCAATGCCTACGAGCTTTTCACATATTGTTCTCCGCTTTAGTTACTTTACCGTTGCCACCGTTACAATTACTACAAAACTGCTACTGTTACCTTTGCCACTGTTACCGTTACTTCCATACTATTTTGCTACTAAATATTTTGCTGCAGATATTAAGTTATCCAGGTGTGGTTGAATTGAAAACTCAACTGCTAATACTTGAGAATATTATTTGTATCCCCTGGTGTCGAATCAATAAATTTGGGTTGAATACTCTACCCTCGAAAACTGTTGCGATCCCCTATACTTGTGGGTTATCATTGAGCACCTCCACAAGCTACGACGCCACTGCTTTTGCAACAAGCAGTCTGATGATGGCTTGAAACATAATTCATTGGCAGCATCGGATTTGATTTACGACCCAAAAAGCAAAGGTGGACTAGGCATTATCAATTTAAAATTACAGAACCAAGGCCTCCATGTCAAGCAGTTACACAAATTTAATAACCGGATGGATATCCCCTGGGTGAATCTGATTTGGACCAAGTATTATGAGGACATTATCCCGCACGCGTCCGATACTTGTGGCTCCTTTTGGCGGCGTGGTACGTCTCCAACGTATCTACTTTTCTAAACATGTTTCCTCTTGTTTTGGAATATAATTTGCATGGTTTGAATGCCCAAACTAACGTTATTTTCAGCAGAACTACCTTGGTGTTGTTTTTTGTGCAGAAATAGAAGTTCTTGGAATTGGACGAAACGTGGCGGAGAATTGTTATTGAATATGTTAAAAATACTGGTGCAAACATCGACTCGAGGGGGAGGCACTAGCTTCCCACAAGGCAGGGGGCGCGCCTACCCCCAGGGCGGACCCCTAGTACCTTGTGTGGCCCACCAACCTCTTTATGACCTAATTCCAACTTCATATATTCCGTGTTCCCGAGAAAAAAATAAGAGAGAAAGTTTTCATGGCATTTTACGATATGGAGCCGCCACCACCTCGTGTTCTTCATCGGGAGGCCTGATCTGGAGTCCGTTTGGGGCTCCGGAGGGGGCAATTCGTCGTCGTCGTCATCAACAACCCTTCTTCATCGACAGCCTCACGATGCTCAGCACCGGGAGTGAGTAATTTCATCGTAGACATACTGGAGGTAGATGAGATGGATGAGATTCATCAAGTAATCGTGTCAATTTGTTAAGACTTGATCCCTAGTATCCACTATGTTCTGAGATTAATGCTGCTATGACTTTGCTATGCTTAATGCTTGTCATTAGGGCCCGAGTGCCATGATTTCAGATCGGAACCTATTATGTTTTCACATATCTGAGTTCTTGATCCTATCTTTAAGTTATATGCACATGTTATTGTTCTGATCGTAGGCCACATGGTGACAAAAATTGGGATACTCTCCGGGGATGACTGCAATTTGAGGAGTTAATGTATTCACTATGTGTTAATACTTTGTTCCAATTCTCTATTAAAAGGAGCACCTTAATTACCCTTCGATTTGCATTAGGACCCGCTGCCACGGGTGGGTAGGACAAAATATGTTATACATGGGACGCGGCTTTTTTGCTCATAGATGCATATGCACCCATTGTCGAAAACACACATTTTGAAAAGTTGAAAAATTCGGAACAAAAATCCTGCGTGTATATCCGGACATTTTATGTCCGTTCACAAGGTTTCGGTGAAAAATGACGTTTTTTGTGGCTTGTGTAAAAAAGATAAAGAAATGCCTCGTGAATAGTTAGAATGGAGCATCAGAAATTGTCTTTTTTACACAAGCCACAAAAAATGTCGTTTTTCAGCGAAACCTTGTGAACGGACATAAAATGTCCGGATATACACGCAGCATTTTTGTTCCGAATTTTTTAACTTTTCGAAATGTGTATTTCGACAATGGGTGCATATGCACGTAGGAGCAAAAGGGAATATCCCTTATACATGTTCTTATTATAAGTATGTATGACTATATATAGAACACATGCCTACATATGATTGATGAATTGGATCTATTATAAGTATGTATTCACTAGGTTTTGACTGTCACATGATAAATGTCATACAAATATCCATCACTACTCCATGCCTACGCTTTGCTCATATTGTCGTTGCTAAGTTAGTACTACTGCTGCTATTCCACTTACTAAAAAACTGCTACTGTCATGTTAAAACTACTACTACTAATGTTACCGCTGCTATCAAAATTATCATATTACTGTGCTACTAATAATTCGATGCAGAGAAACAACTTCTCAGGTGTGGTTGAATTGACAATGCAGCTGCTAAGGCTTATAAATATTATTTGGCTTCGCTTGTGTCGAATCCATAAATTTGGGCGAAATACTACCCTCGAAGACTGCTACGATGCCTTATACTTGTAGGTCATCACGGCGTGATATAATGCTCATGTTAGATGTTTACCGTGGTGTAACCAGAGTCAAACTGGGCAATGGTAGTACGTTGCTCTTTTGGAAGGATTTGTGGCTTGACCATACCCTCATGGACTCGCACCTGAAAGCTCTCTCATATGCTAGGGATGAAGATGTCTCTGTTCAAGCCCTTCTAAGATCAAGCACTATTGGCCAAGCTTTCCGTCTGCCTCTATTGACATAGGCTAGAGATGAGGCCAGATCAACTCAGCTTCTGACTGCTGGGGTGGATCCTAGTAGCGCCTTACTTGATGCATGGAAATGTGATTGGTGCAACAATAGTCTTGCTCTAGCAAGTTTTATTCTCATTGCTTCAAATATGTCCAGGCCGATGTAGACTTCTCCTGGATTTGGCGATCTAAATGCACTAACAAGTGGAAGGTTTTCGCCTGGGCTCTTCTGGCAGATCGCTTAAACACTAGAACCATGTTACGCAAACGTCACTATGTATTGACCGACAACACCTACAGCTACCTACTGTGTACAAACCCACCCGAGGAGACTATGGCTCATCTGTTCTTCAAATTCCCCTTCATGACAAACTATTGGAGCTCAATTGGTTTGACCTAGTCGAACTAGGATTGTAGACTTGTTGTGATGCATGATGGGAGATCTAGGTGGGGAAGGCCTCTCTTCGTGGAGATACTTATCATTGTTGCATGCACTATTAGGGAAAACCTTATACACAGAATCTTACTAGTAGAGAGGGACAAAAACAAGCGCTACTACTACTTACCAGTAGCGTGTGGCAACCAAACGCGCTGCAGCTATGTTCATAGCAGTAGCGCGTCTCAGGGAAGAAGCGCTACAACTACAATTCCCCTACTGTTCTCGCCAGGCTACCAATAGTAGTAGCGGGGTTAAGAAAAGCGTGTTGCTGCAAAGGTTGTTGTAGTAGCGTGTTTCACGGAGAAAGCGCTACTGCTAATGAAAGAAAAATAAAATAAAAAACATATGGAAAAGTAAATGAAAATGAAAGAAATAGAAAAAGGGGAAGGAAAAAAGAAAATGTGAAGGAAAACAAATGAAAATAAAATAAAGGAGAAAGGCATAGCAGCAGCGTGCTTTCAGGACAGGCGCTATAGCTAACTTAGCAGTAGCGCGTTTTACCAGCCAGCGCTATAGCTAAGTTAGCTATAGCTAATGTAGCAATAGCGCCTTTCCTGGACCGCGCTACTGCTACTTTTGACTTAACCTCGCGGTTCTTTCTTCCCCACGGCCACTTCCCCCAAATCGAACTCATCTGTTATCGCCGCCGTCGTCGCCCTGCATTGCCGTCGGCCGCCGTGCGCTCTCCCGTCGCCCTCCGCATGCCCTCGATGCCGCCCCCGACTCCGACCTCGACGCCACCCCCGACCCCGACATCGATGCCGCCGTCTGCCGCGCGCCCGACCCCGACCTCGACGCCGCCTGCCCCTCCCTCGCCGCCGGCACCCGAGGTGAGCACGCCTCCTCCTCCCCCTCCCCTACCTCTGCCTAGCTAGGGTTCCTAGGGTTCATCAAATTTTAGAGTGCATCAAATTAGTTAGGGTTCATCAAATTAGATGCTAATTAGGGCATTAGTTCCTAGGTAGGTTCATCTAATTAGTTAGTAAGAACTAGGGCAGTAGTGTTTAATAGAATTAGTAAGAAAATTAATAGAACTAGTTGAACTAGTTTATTTTTAGTAAGAACTAGTTGAATTAATAGAACTAGTGTATTTTTAGTAAGAAAATTGATATAACTAGTTGACCTAGTTTATTTTTAGTAAGAACTAGTTTATTTTTATTTATAGTAAGTTTATTTTTAGTAAGAACTAGTTGAATTAATAGAACTAGTTGAACATGTCACATTTGTTGTTATTTTTTTAATTAAAGCAAGTATTCCCGCATCGACGTCGACGATGTCTATCCCGCATCCTCGTCGTCGAATCGGCGGAGGACACCTGCTTGATCAGAGGGGCCATGTCCGGGACTGGGCTCCGCCGGGCTGGTACTGGGAGGTGCTACCTACCGGGAGGCGCAGCTTGGTGAGGAGCCAGCCCGTCGTTGACCCGAACCTTCTTTGGTGGCGGTTGCGTGGGCCATTGATGGTGCAGAGTCTTGAGGACCCCGCGGAGGTTGTACGTCACCGTGTCAGCGAGGAGGACGAGCACGTCCGTCGTTACTGAAGGAAATATGCCCTAGAGGCAATAATAAAGTTATTATTTATTTCCTTATATCATGATAAATGTTTATTATTCATGCTAGAATTGTATTAACCGGAAACATAATACATGTGTGAATACATAGACAAATAGAGTGTCACTAGTATGCCTCTACTTGACTAGCTCGTTGATCAAAGATGGTTAAGTTTCCTAGCCATTGACATGGGTTGTCATTTGATTAACGGGATCACATCATTAGGAGAATGATGTGATTGACTTGACCCATTCCGCTAGCTTAGCACTCGATCGTTTAGTATGTTGCTATTGCTTTCTTCATGACTTATACATGTTCCTATGACTATGAGATTATGCAACTCCCGTTTACCGGAGGAACACTTTGTGTGCTACCAAACGTCACAACGTAACTGGGTGATTATAAAGGTGCTCTACAGGTGTCTCCAAAGGTACATGTTGGGTTGGCGTATCTCAAGATTAGGATTTGTCACTCCGATTGTCGGAGAGGTATCTCTGGGCCCTCTCGGTAATGCACATCACTTAAGCCTTGCAAGCATTGCAACTAATGAGTTTGTTGCGGGATGATGTATTATGGAACGAGTAAAGATACTTGCCGGTAACGAGATTGAACTAGGTATTGAGATACCGACGATCGAATCTCGGGCAAGTAACATACCGATGACAAAGGGAACAACGTATGTTGTTATGCGGTCTGACCGATAAAGATCTTCGTAGAATATGTAGGAGCCAATATGGGCATCCAGGTCCCGCTATTGGTTATTGACAAGAGAGGTGTCTCGGTCATGTCTACATAGTTCTCGAACCCGTAGGGTCCGCACGCTTAACATTCGTTGACGATATAGGACTATGAGTTATGTATGTTGGTGACCGAATGTTGTTCGGAGTTTTGGATGAGATCACGGATATGACGAGGAACTCCGGAATGGTCCAGAAGTAAAGATTGATATGTGGATAGTAGTGTTTGATCTCCGGAAAGGTTCCGGAATCCATCGGAAGGGGTTCCGGATGATTCCTGAAATGTTTGGGCACGAGACCACTTTATCTGGGCCAAAGGGGAAAGCCCACGAGGTTTTTGGAAAGCGCAAAAGGAAGTTTTGCGGAGTCCAGGGGCCAGACGCCAAGGTCCCTGGCGTCTGGGTCCAGACGCCGGGAACCCTGGCGTCTGGCCCTGGAGTCCGAGAAGGACTCTTGCCTTTCGTGTGAAACCGGCTTTGTGGAGGATTTTACTCCAAGTTTCGACCCCAAGGCTCAACATATAAATAGAGGGGTAGGGCTAGCACCCAAGACACATCAAGAAACACCAAGCTGTGTGTCGGCAACCCCGTCTCCTCTAGTTTATCCTCCGTCATAGTTTTCGTAGTGCTTAGGCGAAGCCCTGCGAAGATTGTTCTTCACCAACACCGTCACCACGCCGTCGTGCTGCCGGAAATCACCTACTACTTCGCCCCTCTTGCTGGATCGAGAAGGCGAGGACGTCACCGAGCCGAACGTGTGCAGAACTTGGAGGTGCCGTGTGTTCGGTACTTGGATCGGTCGGATCGTGAAGACGTACGACTACATCAACCGCGTTGATATAACGCTTCCGCTTACGGTCTACGAGGGTACGTAGACAACACTCTCCCCTCTCGTTGATATGCATCACCATGATCTTGCGTGTGCGTAGGAATTTTTTTGAAATTACTACGTTCCCCAACAGCTACATGGTTGCGTTGGACGGCAGGTTCTCCAACACCTGGCAGGTTCTTCAGGGATCTCACTAGAGCTATGATCCTGTGATGGTTCCTTATCTTTGGGTGTCCATCGCCCGCGCCGATACCCGTCGTTCGCTAGGGTTTTAGTTGTATTAGTGATGTTATATGTATGATACTATTGGAGATGTATTAGTGATAATATTCGACGATGTACGGACGCAAGAGATTAATTTAGTTTTGCTTATTGAATGCATGCTAATTTAAATACTTATTTATTTTACTATTTGGTTTTTCTTATTGAATGCTCAAATTGGAGAAGTACTCCTATTTTGAATGTTCAAATTGGACCCCACTATGCAAGGCGTATGCATTTGATTAGTTGATAGCTTATAGGGTTTTGGTTTTTGCAGAAATCAAGGAGCCCCTCCATCGTCCCCGCCGTCGTCCCCGTCACCGACCCCCTCCGACCTCGAGGTGAGACCAGCCAAATCTCCAAGTCAATATGAGTCCTATAAGATATTTTGAAACGTTTTTGTTCATATTTTCAACCATTGAAATGCAATGACCATCAAGTTTGAATGCTCATATGATGTAGATAAAAACATGTATATCTTGTGTTGCTCAAATAGGATATGTGCTTGCCCAAGTGGTCGGTCATGTTTGCAGGTTACACCTTCGAGTGGCCTATGTTTTGCCGGAGTGTTGATTAATTTCCGTTCCAGCAAATTTCAGGCGCTCGATATGTCCTTTTTTAGCAATGGTCATGCCGGATTTTTCCGTGAATTTTGGCATGACTTGTGCTACAATATGTACGAAATATCGAGTGGCCTGGATTTTCTAGAAAGATAATTAAACGACATTTTGGGTTGACTTTAAGTCTGTCGAGGCTTCACCATATATGAGAGGACGAAGAATCCCGACTGTTGTCGTGGGGGTCGCTTCTCCTTCGTTCCCGTGTGCTAGACATTTTGGTGTAATGCACTCGGGGACAAAAGGAGGAGCGATCATCACCAACGGTCGAATGTATACACCACGCGAGCTGAGAGTTTTCAAGAAAAAGACTTGGCAGACCGATAGTCAACCGGTGATGAATAATAATGATCTAATTTAGTTTTTGTAGTACATATATTGAATTGTACAAGTTTAATCTTTGAATTATGGACCTAGGAAATGTCGTTATCGGACGACGAAAGTCTCCCGGGGGAGTGCGACTGGTGCAACGACGACCGGGGTCTGTGCGACAGGCCTCACCTGGACGAAGGGCGGCGCTTCAGCATTAAGCTCCAGGAGACCTTCAATGTTGAAACGGTACGCAACGACGACAAGTATTTTTTTTCGTAATTAAGCACGACTTCAACTATTTCAACGTGTAATTTTTATCTTTTACAATTCGAGTAGCTTATCCCATGCCATGCAAGATGCTATGTCTTGGAGAGGATGGATTTTGAAGACCATGAAAGTTTTGAAACAAAGAAAATTCACCTAAGGACCCATCATGGTATGGATTTTGAAGTAAATCTGTACAATTTTGAAAGCGTAACCCATTTTGGTTGCACAAATTGGGAAGCACTTTGCAAGATGTATGGTTTTTATGAGGGTATGCTTGTCACCATGGATCTTGGTGATCCTGACATCGACCAAGACAATATGGACATTTGGGTCCTTGTTGTTACGCTTCCAATTCTAGCGCTATGTGAGTTTCTCAAACATAGTTATTAACTAATTTATATTATTTATTTCAAAATAGTTGACAGCTTATTTCCATTGACAGCTTATTTTTATTCTTCAAATAATGTGCGAAGATGGTAGAAAGAACCTACTACACCGATGGCTCTGAATTAACTTATCGGGAGAAAAATCATCTGGTCGCATTTTGTACTGATCTTGAATTACAATATCTATTATCAAACTCCTCCACATTAAGGTCAATACGTGCCACTAGTGCACGTGTTGAACTACGGTAACATCCATGGAGATGCCATGGTAAGATTTTTTACTATTACGACATCCGTGCATCTTTTGCATAAATTCTTCTAAAACTAAACTACATTGCTAACTACGAAGTTATTACTATGTTTTTCAACAGAAAATCCCCAAGGATTGTGTGGCTCATCTGATGTATCAGAATGGTCGCCTTGATGTTTTGAACATACAGGCAGGTCATCCTACGAATCACACATGTCCATATCGGATTTCTAAAACCGATGAAGACATGATAATCAAAGAATGGAAAAAAGTATGGTCAGTCGTAGGGAGGTTCTTGGAAGCAACATTGTGCGAAAGGCAAGAATTGGACACAGGATAATCTCCATTCTCCATAATGGAGAGTCAGGGGCTATCTTGTTTTATGCTATTTTACCTAAGAGAAGGTAGTATGTCCTATGAGAGAGAAGTAGGTCCTAGGTACAATGTTTATTATGTGGTACAATGTGTTAGAGTTGATGATGATGATGATGATGATGAGTTGTGATTATGACTAGTGACCAACTTGCTATGTGATGTCTCATTGATGAAAACGATGATCATGAGGAGGTGTTATATGACAATGATGTATTATGATGATAAGTTGTTAATGATATGATGATGATGATATTTATTATATTATTGGGTGAAAGAACCGCAGATTAGTTTCAGATGGATGGCAAGTGGATGTCCATCCACTTGAAACTAGTACATGGTTCTTTCACCCAGTGATGTAATAACTCATTATGATGTAAAAACAATCTTTAAATTGCTGCTGTATGAAAACTTGTATAAAGGTGTATGAATACAACATGAAATAAAAAAGAAATATAATACGAAATAATAGTAGTAGCGCCCTTTCCATGAAGCGGTACTACTAAGTGGATATAGCAGTAGCGTGTGTTAACCCACGCTACTGCTAACCTTTAGCTGTAGCGCCTTACTAGTAGCGCTGCCTCCCGCGCTACTGGTAGGCCTAAAACCCGCGCTACTGCTAGGCTTTTCCCTAGTAGTGATGGGGGGTTTGGAAGGAAAGAAACAACCTGCACTTTAGAGGGGTTGCACCATCACTTGAATCATGGATTCACATGTTGAAAAAAGATCTTTCTATGATGGTGCACAAAACCAAGGATAGTCTCCATCCTTTTATTCACTCCTTTGTAGCCTCCCTTTAGTTATTGTCCCTTCTTCAGACTTGTAAATCCAGTGTTGTATTGCTCTGCTACTTACCCTCCCCCCTCTCTGCTTTGTACATATGTAACCTTGACTGACTGACTACTAATATAAAGTGAATGGCAGCCTCTCCCACTTTCATAAGTGCTAAAAAAACAAATAACCATCAGAAAAAGAAGCAACAGTCCATATGACATGAGAAGGGGAGTGATCCCTCTCAAACCTGCAAAACTCAACATTCTGGAATTTCAAGGAGATAACACTGAACATTGGATTCAGACAATTGAGTAGTACTTTGACACTGTCCAAACACCACTAGAAAAGAGAACTGATTTTTTTTGTATCTTACCTAAAGGGAACAACAGTTCAATGGTGGTGCGGGACTGGGTTTCATGCTCAAACACTACCCTAGCACAAATTCTGCAGACACCTAGGACATAGATTTTCTGAAAGTTCTATATGTGATAATGTCAAACATTTTCATGCTTTGCTGCAACAGGGAACTATGGGCAGTATATTGAGAAATTTGAAAGAGCTTTGAATTTAATGAGAAGAGACAATCCAAGCCTACCAAATGATCCCTACACCAACAACTTCATTGTAGGCTTGTCTGACTACATACAAGCACACCTATAGTGTAACAAACCTAAATACCTCCAAGATGTTGTATGGATGGCTAGAAGACTAGAGCAGACAACCAATATTAAAATGCCTGTTTTTATTCCAATGTCTGTGAGGAGGCAATTCAACTTTGGCGTACCAAAGCCTCCAGTGACCTTGCCACCTAATCAATCTCTAATACAACAAGCCGGGCAGAAATGATATATTTCAAATGCAAGGAACCATGGGTTCCAGGACATAGAAAAAATTGTAATCAATTAAAATAACCAAGTGCATGCCTTGCCATCCAAACACTGAACCAACTGAAATCATTTACATAATTGAAAGTGAAGAAAACCTGGCTGAATTTCGAGCCCACTAGGGAGAAGAGGAATGCATTCAGTCATGGCTATTGGTGCAACTAAGAACACATTTACAGTCAATATTCAGTTAGCACCTACCCTAAAAACATTCAGTTAGGACCAGTGCAAGACACTACACTTAGTGATAGTGGCATCACATCCACTTTCATGTCTCCTGGGCTTGCTAATCTCGTTTCTGGTTACTCCAACAGTGAAAGTGAAAGTACTAGTCGCAAATAGGGGGACATTATGGACATAATTTGCTTGCAAATCATGCTCATACAAAATTCAAGGGATTTTTTACAAATGACTTCAGAGTGATTTACCTGACAACTTCTACGAAACCTTCTCAAATTTTTACCACAATATTGATGCCATATGAGGGTCTCATGGCAAATTTCATGTTGTTCAAACTTTGTTTACCTTTTGAACAATTAAAATAACAATGACCTCCATGTTTGGGGTCGACTCTTTGCACCGTGAAGTGTGGAATTCCTTTACTTTCCTTGAATAAGTCCTAATCATAGACTAAAGACCAGAAATAGATTTTTTTACCCAATTTTGCAAAAACAACCATGCACTTGTAGTTCAAATTTGACTGTTTGCACTAAATGCCTAGAAATGCAGTTAATGACTTCAATATAACAAACAGACCCTAAAAATGCAAAATTTTACATGTGTCATGTAATGGTGTATATTGAGCGTAGAAAAAAAATTCAAGGTCAACCGATGAAGCAACCGACACTTTGCCTTCAAATCTGGCATGTTCCCTCCTGAAAACCTATTCTTCCTTCGAGATGGTCCGGTTTCTAAGCAGTGTAAGTGAATTTTTTTGTGAAACCTTCTCAATTTTTTGCCACATCATATTGATGCCATATGAGCGCAACATGCCAAGTTTCATGTATTTCAGTCTTTATTTGAATTCTTTGGAATTTAAATAACATTAACTTCCATGTTGGGAGTCAAGTCTTGCCCCCCCTAGGTGTGAATTCCCTTTTCTTTTCTTGGATAAGACCTAGAAATAGAATAAAGACCAAAAATATGATTTTAACCCATTCTTTCAAAACAAATCATGCACTTGCAGTACGAATTTACTTATATGTACTATGACTAACAATGCAGTTAATGACTTAAATATAGCAATGGGCCCAAAAATCACAAATTTTGACATGTGTAATATGTCATGGTTTATCTTGAGTCTAGAAAGAGTTTCAAGCTCAACCGATGAAGTAACCGCAACTTTGCCTTCAAATTTGACCGATTCCCTCTAGAAACCTAGATACTTCCTCGAAGATTGGTCGGCCTCTAAACAGTGTACGTGATGACTTGTGAAATCTTCTAAAAATTTACCAGAAAACATTAATTCATATGAGGGTACCATGCTAAGTTTCATGTTTTTCATACTTCATTTGCATTTTTTTCAAATTAAAATAGCAATAACATCTACTTTGTGTTGAGTCTTGGGACACCGAGGTGTGGAATTCATTTCGATTAGGAATGACTGGAATCAGGACCCGGGGATATAACGTGGGGCCTGATCTTAGGGCATGACGATGGTCTGACTTTGTCTGCAATCAACAACTTGACTTGTGCACCCCCCAAATGATTAGCGGATGCTCGGTGATCACCGCCAATATGTGATTTTATATATAGTCGTATGTACGCGCGTAAACCGGGCGGTGCCTGTATTCCTCCATGATTCTCTCCGTAGCCATGTGAGCTTGTAGCCCAGAACACGCCATACGCGTAGTCGTCTCGTCGGATGCAACTGCAACTTGCGCCGGCTCGTCGTTCTCACCTCATTTTGCCTGTTGGCCTGCCTATAAATTCTCGAGTCTCCAGCGATCGAGTACATATCCTACGAGTCCAGTAAGAAGGTTCATAGACAACCAATATGGCCGGCGCCTCCACCAACGCCATTGCCCTTGTGCTTGTGGCACTCCTCTCTGTGCTCGTCACGTCCGTCCGTTCTGCGGCCAACTACGACACCTCCGCCGCTAGATCCTACAACTCCGGCTGGCTCCCCGCCAAGGCCACCTGGTACGGTGCGCCCACCGGCGCCGGCCCCAACGACAACGGTACGCCCATATATACACATTTGCATGCATCACGTACCTCGTGCTAATGCTGTTCTCCTCCATTTGGATTTGCAGGCGGTGCTTGTGGCTTCAAGAACGTGAACCAGTACCCCTTCTCCTCCATGACGTCCTGCGGCAACGAGCCTCTGTTCGACGCCGGCGCAGGCTGCGGCAGCTGCTACGAGGTACGTACGTAATACTGCATTAATTAATCCCACACCAGACAGTGTCGGTTAAATTAGTTGGTCAAACTCAAACCTATCATGTGCCTGCAAAGTATGGATCCATCAGGGCGTTGACCTTTAATTTGGTTTGCTCGGCCGGTGTTTCATTCAGATCCGATGCGTCGCTGCCAACAACCCATCGTGCTCCGGCCAACCGAGGAGGGTGGTCATCACCGACATGAACTACTACCCTGTGGCTAGGTACCACTTCGACCTCAGCGGCACAGCGTTCGGGGCCATGGCCAAGAATGGCCTCAATGACAAGCTCCGCCACGCCGGCATCATCGACATGCAGTTCAGGAGGGTGCGCTGCAACTTCCCGGGCATGAAGGTCACCTTCCACGTCCAGCGTGGATCCAACCCCAACTACCTCGCGGTGCTCGTGGAGTACGCCAACGTCGACGGCACCGTGGTCCGCATGGAGCTCATGCAGACCAGGAACGGGCGCCCGACGGGGTCCTGGGAGCCAATGCGCCGCTCCTGGGGATCCATCTGGCGGATGGACACCAGCCGCCCGCTGCAGGGGCCCTTCTCCATGCGCATCACCAGCGACTCCGGGAAGACGCTTGTGGCCAACAATGTCATCCCGGCCTACTGGCGGCCGGACAAAGCCTACTGGTCCAACGTCCAGTTCTACTGATTGGCTTACTAATTACGTACTTCTCTGATCGCTGCCGAGTTGGTGCTCCCAGAGTTCTCACCAAACGGTACCTATTGTTTGATAAGGCCGGCCTTGTAAGTTGTAATGCAATTATGCAAATGCATAGGTCTTCAGAGAGGTATTTCCGTATTTGCAAAAAAAGGAACTGGTATTTTTTCAAGTACCGGTGCTTAAACTTATCATCGATGTTTCTTTTAGTGTGTGAACTTGAAAAATATGTTGAACTTATCATCGGAGCCTAAACTTAATTACCACTCTTGTTCAAGTTCAAATCACGTTCGGATATGTCTGTGTTACTAACTAGGCATGGCAGCTTGGCGTGGGGCCCACTTTCAGTTCCAGGATAGGCCGACTTGCAAAGTATACAGTTCAAACCAACAATCACATGGGTTTCAAAATCCTGAACTGCACGACTGGTGCTACCGCTTCACCCAATTATGTTTGCTATCCTGAATGCATAGATACACTTTTTTTTTGGGTTGAAGCTAGATTTTATTGCTCAAAATCCGCATGTAGCGGGATACAAAACGGACCATGGGGTTGGATCAACCACGAGTGTCTCCCCTGATCCAAAGAATGAGAAAAACAAGGTAGTCCACTAGTTTCATAATTTGCTGCTCTTCCTTCAAAAATAAACTTGCAATTGACGCCCACTACTCTCTCTCTCTCTCTCTCTCTCTCTCTCTCTCTCTCTCTCTCTCTCTCTCTCTCTAGTTTCGCTGATTATAGGTCCATAAGCTCCATGCGTGCCTTTTATGATATCATTGACCACTTGTTTTGCATCCGAAGCAACAACAAAGTCTCTTAGATGAAGATCCTCCGCTAATTACAATGTCTCTCGACAAGCTATCGCTTCCAATGTGGGCACATTAGTAACGCCATGAATAACTATCGATGAACTGCCAAGAAGTTGTCGTTTGAATCACGACACACCGCCGCCGCAGAACCGCCAAGCCTTGATCTTGGCTCTCCCGCATCCACGTGTATCTTAGCGTATCCAGCCGGTAGTGCTTTGGGTCTGGCTCAAGCTGAGCTAGCACCTGGTCTTGTCTCCACATTTTTCTTCGGCAGTGAATCAATATCAACGATAAATCTTTGGATAAACTCATTTGTGGCAGCCAGACTTTGGAAAATCGCATCATGAGTAGCACTACGGCGCGCCCACCATATTGCCCATAATGTGACTGCCAATCTGACAAAACCTGCAAGTGATAATGAGTCGAGCATGGCGAACAGCCACTGTTTTGCGTTTGGCTCTGTCGTCTTGCACAAATGTTTAACGAGTTCTCCATCTACCAAGGCCCAAACACACCTGGCCATAGAGCATTCAAGGAGGGAGTGTCGCAGGAATCATGTGCTCCACATAGAGTGCACTGTTTTGTTGTCGACATATTACGCTGAGCCCTAATATCCTCCATGGGCAAGGCGCCACAAAAACATCTGCACCTTACCAGAAACTTCCCTGTTGTTACTGGATGATCCAGCCGTGCCATCCAACCACTCTTCCCTCCCTCTTTTCGTTGCCATCATCATACGATAAGCTGATCTTTTCGTTGGGCATAGATACGCTTTATGAACCCTAAGCTCATCCTGGAGTTAAATGGGTTGCCGTCAATGTGCCCCATTTTCCACATGTTAGTACTTTTTCCTTTTTTTCGAAATTATACAAAAATATGTAAACTATAATCACAATAATAAATAAATGTTTGTGTACTTTTAAATATTCATGTAATTAAAATAATACCTATGAATCATATTTTAAAATTTTAAAAAGTAATCATATATTTAATTAAAATAATGTTAAAGTTTCAAAATGTTAATCTAATTTTCAAATCTTCATGTTTTAAAAATAATATTCATGTGGTCCTTTTTAAGAATGTGTTTTTTCTTTCTAAAATTTATAAGAATTATGTAAATTATTTTAACAGTAATACAAATAAGTTAAACTATTCCTATATTATAAATAATATGCATAAAAATTTAACTTTCTTTTAAAACATGTTAAGGTAGGTTTTAAAGATATTTATGTATTATTTTAAAAAACATGTAACTATAATAATTTTATGAATTATAAAAATGTATGTATGATTTTAAAAGTGCTCATTGTAGGATCTATAATCTTGGCGGCACACTAGGCTATTAATTATGTTTCCACATATATTTTTCAATTTTCATTTATTTAAAAAACATATTTTGAGAAACACCTAAATTTAGTAAAACTCTTGAAATTTTTATTAAAACTATATAATTTTTAAAACATGGACACTTTATATACATCATGAATATTATTTTAAAAACATGATGATTTTTACAAGTGTATTAATATTTTAAATAGAAATGTATACGCTTTTTACATTTATTTTTATTTAGACATATGAATTTTTTTACATATTTATTATTCATAATTATTACTATAGTCACGTGAATATTTTTAAACTAGATGAATATTTATTTTAACCATTAAATGTATACGTGCAATGAACGTTGATATATGGAATAAAATTAATTGCACATTGAAATTAGGTAGGATATCAGTTGCACGTTAATTATGTCATTAAAGCAATTGTCGATATTTGTTATGATATTAATTACACGCTTAACAAGTTGAACACTCACCATTGGAACAATCTAGGTCTTCGGATTGACATTGTTTGATGATGGCACATATTAATTGGATTTGGCCTTTGTGTCTTTTTATATTGATATAGATTATAACATTCATATTTTTATAATTTCCAGAGAATGTGTGATATGGGCGAGGTTCAACACCTAGTTTTGCTCATAGTATTTGTTCTTTGTGTTGTGCACTGACAGGTAGGACATGACGTCATAGAGACGTATATTTTGCAAGTCAGCCTGTTCCAACATTGCAAGTGGACCCCGTGCACATGCTGATATGCCTAGTAAGGAACACGGACGTATCCAAACAAGATTTACACCATATTTGAACAAGGGTGCCAAGTACTAGAACTAGTTCGGCATATTTTTCAAATTCAGACACTAAAGTGAACATCAGTGGCAAGTTCAAGCACCACTGGTCTAATTATCTCTTATTTGAACATAAGTGGCAAGTTTGACATGGTTTATTTTCACAACCACACCAAAACAGCTTACATTTTATATGTTCCATGAACTGCTAGATAACTGAACAATCAACATTGTCTAGCCCTTGTTGTTGGGTTTTCTACATTTTTTTCTATGTTACTTCTTTCTTCATTTATTTTTTTATTATATATATTCTTCCAACTCTAAATTTACATAGATATTTTTATAAATGCATGATTTTAAAAAATATATTATATATTTAAATAATACAATTATTTCAAAAATATTAATCATTTTCATAAAAATGAACTTTTTAATTACATGAACGTTTTTTAAGGCCTGATAATTATTCATAATTACATGAATGCTTCCTGAACAATTTTTACAAAAGTAGACAACCATTGCTCTAAAAATACATGAATACTCATGAATGTTTATGTTATTGCATGTAACTTTTCAGAAATAGGGATTATTTTTAATTACCGAATTTTTTCTCAAAATACCAAAAAAATTTTATAAAAACTTAGTATTTATTATCATACATACTACACCAAAAAAGTGGAACAAATATCTTTTGCCTTTCAAATGGGCTGTACTGAGGCCAACCCATTAGCAGTCGCTACAGGCGAGCAACACTGTTGGGAAAACCTTATTTGCCGCATCATACGACAAATAGTTGGCACTTCGCACAGCGGCTCATTTCTGTTTCTATTGTTTTTTCCTGTTTCTTTTTCGGTTTCAAGTTTATTTTTCAATAAATTCTAAACTTTATCAAAATTTCGTAATTTCAAATTTGTTCAGATTTTCAAAATTGTTTGTTTTCAAAAAATGACTGGAATTCCAAAAATTTATTTGCATTTTGATAAACAATTAGATTTTTCTTTATAATTGTTCAAGTTTTCGAAAATGCTCGGAATATGTTCAAAATTCAAAAATAATTGCTAGATCTTAATTTTTTAGGAATATTTCATGTTCGCGAATGGTTCACGGTTGAAAAATGCTCAAAATTAAAAAAAAATCAAGATTTCGTAAAACATTGTACATTATTTTGAAAAACTGTTCAAAAATGGCCGGCCCAATGCGGTTCCGTGCATGCAAAACAATGGCAATTTGTTGCAAAGAGCGGGGAGCAACTAACCAAGGGGTACCCCTTGTGTAAGAGGCATAGATTTGATTTCACAAGAGGCACAGTTGTGCCTCTCGAAAAGGGAAAAACATGTTTTTTTCCCTTCTACGAGTGTCACATATTTGCATCTTGTCGAGACATAGGTTTGCTTTCTCGAGAGGCACATCTCGAAAAAAAAGAAAAAACACATTTTTTGCTTCCATGAGATGTAGGATGTGTTTGGTTGCTTGAATTTCCCTCAACCAGGCCCGCGCGGAAAGTTCGTGACTCCTCTGGTTGCTCGCATGCATTGTTGGGTCTGCATCGCATGAAATTTAAAGTGCCTCTAGGCTTGGCTCGCTGGTAACGCTTAGATCTGCAGTTTCTGCAGAGCCAGGCCCGCTCGATGCATGTGGGCGGCCGGGACTGCATGTGCGGAGCAACGCTCGAGAAGCCACGTAGCTTCCTGAAGCACCGACAGTTATTACCCTCACCGCCACCTCACCACTTCCTATCCCCTCTACCCACTCTCACCGACGGCAGCGGCGGCGACAGCGTTCAGCAGATCGGAGAAGAGCAACGCGGCCTCCGCCCCCTTCACCGACATTCACATCATCACCTTCGGCACAACAATGGCGGTAAGCACTTGTTTCACCTCCTCATGTACTCTTTCGCATTCGATCCACGTTTAGGTTCGATCCGCGTTAGGGCAATGGGGAATCGGGGTAAATAGTCATAGGAGTGAACATAACACCGTCATGAGTTCATAGTACCGATGGATTTGAGGTTACCGAACGGTATTGAGTACAAGGGTAATGTCGGTTGGGGGTAAATCTTACGCAGTAGTTCTAGATCTTAGCCTCGGCTACCCTGGAGGCATGGAGCCGCGGGTACCCTTGCCCTTCTTCTTCTCCTCGAGCTGCACCACCGTCTCTTCGTCCTCGCTGGAGTCCAGATCGATTGGCATGCTGCGGTGTCCTGGCTCTGGTGCCCTTACAACCATCGCCACTGCAACATCTTCTTCCACCTCCATCGCCACCACTTCTTGTTCCTCCTCCACCGCCACCACAGTCCCTGACGTGAAGTATGCTGCGGCATGATGGTCATGAGGACACATGTACTCTCTGTACTTGGCCTACCTTGAACTCCGTCGAGTGTCAGAGTCGGTCTGAATCATGGCCCAGCGAAGGATGACGATTGACATAGCTCCCTTTGCTAGGTCAGGAATCAACGTCTCCAACTCCTCCGGTGTTGCCTTCTTCAGCATCGCGTTTGACTCTTTCTGCATGTCTGCCATGCCCGTGAAGTTGGAGCAGACTTCCATGGTGTCCTCAAACTTGATGTGGTCACCGAGCGAGCACCCAAGAAAGAAAGCGGTCCATCCAATGCCCCAAGGGAAGGGGTTGGAGTTGCTGCTGGAGTTCATGGCGTTAGATAGGAGGGAGAGTGAGAGACAGAGAGATGATCAAGTGAGATGGTGGGTAAGTAGAGGGTGGGTAAATAAAGGGGTTATGGATGATGGCGGTCAACCTCGGAACTTTGTGCTCTTCATAATGCGTGCTCTTTGTAATGCAGATTGACACGGCCGGACAACAAAGGCAAGGAGGTGGGGCAGCCCATGGAGGTTGGGCCGACCACGCCTAAGGATGTGGCCACGAATGAGGACATGGTCCATTCCATCGTTAACCATCGCTCTTCATGTCCTTGTCCTCGGTGTAGAATGTGTAGCCGTTGATATCGTACGCCTCATAGGTCATCAGGTTGTGCTCGGCGCCCTGTGACAAGGCGAATATGAGTTTTTTTCCGCGGAAGAATCCTCATGTAAATGGTACGACGGAAGCTTCTCCTTGAACCAACGCGTGAAACATGAGTTGTGCTCTTTGATTATATCTCCGTCCGTCCTCTGTTGGCCTCGGTCATTGTACGTCTTCTCAATAAAGGTTTTGTGCTCTACCACCCTAGGATCGACCACGTCTATGTGTTGTAGCGTGACTAGGTTTGCTCTTTCAAAGTCGGCGAGTCGACCCTCGAAGTCGACATGCATTTCGCGGCGACCATCGCGGTGACCCCATCCAGTGAGCCTGCCGAGGTGCCTGTTGACGGGCAGACCAACGGGATTCTCGATGCCTAGATAATTCGTGCAGTAGGAGATGCACTCTTCGGTCAAAAAGCCCCTGGGTATGCTTCCCTCTGGATGTGACATTTGCGAACGTATCCTTTGATGACACCATTCATCCTTTCGAATGGCATCATGCTATGCAGGAACGTCGGCCCGAGTTGGATGATATCCTCCATGATATGGACCAGCAGATGCACCATAACATCGAAGAATGCGGGCGGGAAGTACATCTCAAGCTCGCATAGCATCACCATGATCTCTTCCTGTAGCCTTCTGAGTTGCCTCACGCCAACCGACTTCCGAGAGATGACGTCGAAAAAGTTGCATAGGCCAAATAGCGTTTCACGGACGTGCGCGTCCATGATCCCACGGATTGCAACTGGAAGTATCTGCGTCATCAGCACGTGACAGTCGTGAGACTTCATCCCGCTGAACTTCTGCTTCGCTGAGTCTAGGTATCTGCTTATCTTCCCCGCGTAACCGTAAGGAAGTTTTACTCCTACGAGGCAGGTGAAAAACTGCTCGATCTCCTCCTGACTTAGAGTGAAGCACGCGGGAGGGTAGTCATTTCCGGTCTTCTTGGCCTTTTGGCCTTTGCGACGACTTTGCGTGTCCTGCTTCGCCTCATCATCATCATCATTAGCGTGAAGCTCCTCCCTGATGCCCATTGATTTCAAGTCTGCCCTTGCTTTCGGCCCATCTTTGGTCCTCTCTGGCATGTTGAGCAGGGTACCAAGCAGACTCTCGCACACGTTCTTCGTGATATGCATGACATCAAGGCTGTGAGGCACACGGAGGATCTTCCAGTACGGCAAGTCCCAGAAAACAGACCTCGTTTTCCATACCTTCAGCAGCGGCTCTGGCGCCTTTCGCTTCTTTCCCGGCTCTGGCGCCTTTCGCTTCTTTCCCGACAGTGGGCAATCTTTCCAATTTTTCAACAGCTCGTCTATTTCCTCGCCGCTCCTCGTACGCGGGCGTCTTCGGGGTTCGATTTCACCATCGAACATATCCTTGCGTTTTCTCCATGAGTCATCGTCGCGAAGCCACCTTCGATGTCCCATGAACACGGTTTTTGAAGACCCGGGATCTCTATCTAGCTGGCGATACGTTGTGTCATCCATGCACCTGACGCATCCAGAAAATCCGTGGACCACCTGCCCCGCGAGATATCCGAAACCGAGATAGTCGTGCACCGTCGATCGTGAGCAGTGCGGCTCTCATAGGGAACTATTCTTTCTCTGTGGCATCCCACGTATTGGCTGGCGTTTTCCACAGTGTGTCTAGCTCCTCTTTCAGCAGCCCCAGATACAGATTGATGTCGTTCCCTAGTTGTTTCGGCCTTTCAATTAGCATACTCATGTGAATGTACTTCCTCTTCATGCACAATCAGGGGGGAAGGTTGTACATCCACACAAACACAGGCCAGGTGCTATGTGTGCTTCTGTGGCTGCCAAACGGATTGACTCCATCGGTGCTCGCGCCCAGCACGATGTTCCTTGGATCGTCCCTAAATTCTGGGTGTTCGAAGTTCAATGCTTGCCACTGGCTCGCATCCTTAGGGTGACTCAGCATCTTGTCTTTTTTATTTATCTCCGGATCATTTCCGTCATCTTCTCGCTTCTTCTGCTCCCTATCCGCGTGCCAACGCAGGAGCTTTGCTAGCCTAGGGTCCGCGAAATACCGCTGCAGACGAGGAGTGATCGGAAAGTACCACACCACTTTTCGAGGAGCTTTCTTCCTCTTCTTGTATCGAGTGACGCCGCACACCGGACATATGGTAGACTCCGCGTGCTCGTCCCGATAAATGATGCAATTGTTCATGCACACATGGTATTTCACATGCGGTAAATCCAGAGGACACACGATTTTCTTCGCCTCCTCGAAACTGGTCGGGCACTTGTTCCCCTTGGGAAGACGTTCGTGCCAGAATGACATGTTCTCGTCGAAGCATGCGTCGGTCATTTTGTGTTTTACCTTCATCTCCAGAGCCATGAGCGTTACTTTCATGCGGGGTATCCTCGGGCCTGCATCCTTCATACAATGGAGTAACCGCGTCTATCTCCAGTTGATCCAGCTTGGCTTTCTCTCGGGCGACAGCTCTTGCGTTATCCGTCTGCTTGAGAAGCAGCTCTTGAATATGAGGGTCCTGCACCCAGCCCATCGATGGTCCATCGTCGTCTGCTCCGGCATCTTCATCTTCATGATCATGCCCTTCGTCTTGATCTTCCTCATCATCATGTCTGGCATCTTCCACATGATGACTGTGTACTGCATCACCGTCGTGATCATGTCCTGGAGATTCTTCGTCTTCTCGCCCGCCCTCTCCGCGGTGGTTGTCTTGCTGCCCTTCCTCATTTCTTGCCCGGCCCCCATGGACGACTTCATAGTCATCTTCATCACCTTGCCACCGATAGCCATCCATGAAACCACGCAAGAGCAGGTGGTCCCGCACCTGTCCGGAATCCGGGTCCGTAATAAGGCTCTTCAGCTTGCATCTTCGACACGGACATCTTATCTCCGTCTCGTTCTTTTGAAGGATCTCGGCCTTCGCGGAGCTCAAAAACCTATTCACGATGCCTTCGGTCATCGTGCGGACCATGGTCGCCTGCGGGGTAGAGCAAAACGATATTTTAGAACCAAGAAAATTTTTGGCATGACTTTGCCTAAAAATAGAACAAAAAAGAATGCATAGTGCCAAATTCTCGCCGAAACGGAAATGAATCAACATTCCGGGAAAATATTGGCAACTATCGCATTTCAAATACCGGTACCTGCAAACACAAATATATGCAACATCACAAACATATGCAACACCACAAACATACGTAGATCTAGGCCATAAAAAGTGCATGTGCGTGTTGTTGGAGAGAGAAAAAAGTAGATCTACAACATAAAGAAAGATTTCCCCTTACTTACCTATCAAAAAAGGTAATTTAACCACTTAATTTAGGTGAATCTATGGTGCAAATGATGTGAGGAGGAGGAGGCAACCGAGACAAGTTTGGAGGAGGAGGTGGAGAGAATGAAGTGGGGAAAGTGAGTGTGGTAGGTGGCTGTCCAAAATATCTAGCTGATCTCAGATTACCAATGGCGCACCACCTAAAAATGCGCCATTAGTAACCCTGGTTACTAATGGCGCACCTGTTACGTGGTGCGCCATTACTAGTTTTGCAAAAAAAATATATAATTGTTAGTAGTGGCGCACCGTGGTTGGCCATTACGCGGTACGCAGGTGCACCGTGGTTGGCCATTACTAGTTTTGCAAAAAAAAAATTTGTTACGTGGTGTGCCATTACGCGGTACGCAGGTGCGCCATTACTAGTTTTGAAAAAAAGAAGTAAAAAAATTGTTAGTAGTGGCGCACAGAGCGTGTGGTGCGTCATTACTAATTAACTAGTAATGACGCACTGTGCCCTGGTGCGTCATTAATAGTTTTGGAAAAAAATAAAAAATAAAATTTGCTAGTAATGACGCACCGTGTATCTGATGCGCCATTAGTAATGAGGAGAGGACACTAATGGCGCACCTGTATAGCAGTGGCGCACTACATACATGATGCGTCATTAATGTCCATATTAGCTATAGCCCTTTTCCTAACAGTGCGGGTGGCAAATAGGATCTGCTGAGCGACACATAGGAGCTCCCATATGCGAATCGGGTGAGCAAGCATGGCAAGGAGAGGGACTGAGCCGTGGCCCGCAACACTGATGCGAGCATCTGTGCGCCAACATGCGTGGTTGTATCTTGCCCACAAAGGGACACGAGAGCTCCTAGGTGAAGCTCGCGAGCATAAGGAGAAAGTGCTTCCGTGCAGGGCGCTATTTTAATGGGTCGGCCCTTTTGAGTGCCGCCATACGAGCAGAAAAATTCCCAAAATCAAACTTCTCTGGGAATCGAACTCACAACCCCTCGACAAAGGGACATTCTTCGTTATAGCATGAGCTACTGAGTGTAAGCGACTAATCTACCGTGCGCACATTTAAGAACTAAATCCAGAGTAGATATTTCTTTTTTTGAAAAGTTTCAATCATTTGTTGGCAAATTGCAAATTATTTTCTCTAAAAAACGCGAATAACGTTTGAAATAGTGAAGAAGGTTTGGAAATTCGAAAAAATAAATAAAAACATGAACAGTTTTCGAAAAAGTGAAGAATAGTTGAAAACATAAAAAAAATGTAAAACATGAACAATTTCTTAAAAAGTGAACAAAATAAACATGAACATATTTTTAAAATATTTCCAATATTTTTAGACCGTGAACAAATTTTGTAAAAATGAAGAAATTTTGAAAATGTGAACAAAATTTGAAAACATGAACCAAAAACTACAATCAATTGTGATTTTTTATTCCCGATTTTTTATCAACTATGAAAATTTTTATAAAAAAGGAAATTTAATGTATGGTGAACTTTGTTTTTAGCGATGAACGGTTTTTTATACACAGTGGACATTTTTAATGTAAGGCGATTTTTTTAATATGCTAATGTACGGTGGACATTTTTTTACAAACAGTTAGTTTGTTTTAATGCACGGTGAACATTTTTGAACGGTAATTTTTTTTGAAAAAATGAGCTTTTCTAGAAACATGAACAAAATTAGTAATTTTATTATTTTTTAAAGATTTTAACACATTTTTAAAACGTGAATAATTTGTGAAAATTTTGAACTTATGAGAAAAAAACTGAAAAAATAGAATAGAAGGAAAAATAAGAAAAAATAAAAATAAATTAAAAATATAATGAAAAATTGTAAAAGAAAAAGAAAATAAGAGAAGACAGGCTTAGGGAACCTTCTGGAAAGTTCCCAAAACCGGTTGATCCCGAAATGGGCCGGCTCGTGTGGTCTTGTCCCGCGCGGGATCCTAACTGTGTTCGCCATCAGGACGCCTAAATGGGCCGGCCTATAAGCATTAAGGTAAATGTATATATTGTGTTTTTTTGTTCGTTTTCCGTTTTTCTTTGCAAGTAGAGAGACTAATAGTATTGCCAAGTCAACTCTACACCGTTTTCAACAACAAAACTAGCTTGTACTACTCCGTACAAGAAATCGATCAAACTTGTAGTACTAACGAATTAAACCAGCAAGTAAGGTGAAAATCTCATCGTTTAAACGCGGTCAACTCGATGGCTTACATGTGCAACGAGAAGTAATCATGGATGCAGTAACCCTGCAGACTACATCTAGCCCTTCAGCAGAGTCAATTCTGTTAGCATGATTTCCACCGCGTGGCCCAACGGCCCATCGGGCCTTTGATCTCAGGGCGCTCAACCACCCATGGTTGACGGGCCCGTGTGGCACTGCGCTATATAAACAGGGTGGGGTCTGGCGGCATGACTCACGAGGCTCGTTGCGTTGCCACGCCCCCCACCAACACTCCGTACCGATCTAGGGTTCGCAGCAGCGACGGGAAGCGCCGCCACCACTTTGCCTACACACATCCTGCCTTCACCGCCGCTACAGCTCCACCATGGCCACTGGCTCGGGCTCCTCGTGTCAAGCGGAAGGTGAACTACCGATCTAATCTAGCCTACCCGATCCAGAGAGTCTATCAATGGTATCAGCCAGATTGGGTTTAGGATTTTCGGTTGAAATCAAAGAATTATCCCTCCCCGAAGAACCCTAAAGTGACAGGCAAACAAACTCACCGGAGAGGGCCTCGAGCTTGCTGGAAAAGTTGCGCTGCCGCACAGGCCGCGCCATTCCTCTCGATCCCGACGCGCCTCGCATGCCGAGGTTTCGGGAAGAAGAACCACCCCGAGAGGGGCAAAGGGCGCCGCTCGCCAAACCGCTCGACGGCGGCGCACTCACCACAAGGGGAACGCGCCACCGGCGAAGGGGATGGCAACGGCAGCCGCCGCCATCGTCGTTCAACACGAAACAGAAGGGGAGCGGGTGGTGGAAGAAAGAAAGGAGAAAAGGAGGGAGAAAGGGAGGGGGAAGGAGAAAGAGAAGGCGGCCGGATGCGCTGCAGTGGCCTTCCGAGGCCGTCGTAGGCTCGCCGGCGGCGCGAAGGGGCCGCTAGAAGAGCAGCCGGCGGCGGAGAGAGAGGAGCAGCAAGTGGCGCGCACACGCGCCGGGGGGGGGGGATGAAGTAGGGTTCCCCCCGCCAGCGAAGGATACCGTTTTGATCGGCCGATCGGCATGCTGGACTGTCGGATTTCGAAACCCTAACAGCCGGTGTGGGCTCTTGGGCCGAAAAAGAGAAGGCCCAGCCACACGCGCTGGGCCGAGCTCGGCTGGGCTACCTTTTCCATTTTTGATTTTTTCGGTTTTTTTTATTTGTCTAGATTTTTGGGCAAATTTCACATAGTTTTTTCTATTGAAATTGATCCAACGAAATATTTGTCTAGAAAATAGAAAAGTAAAACAGATGCTTCTGAAAAGTAAAAAGTTCATGAATTTTTTATTCATGTTTTTCCGCTGCAAATAAATAAAAGTGCTATTTTTAAAGTAAAAAGAACTAAAGTAAAATTAAATTTTAAAAAAGCATGTTTAAAGATGATTCTGTTATTTTTATGACCAACGTTGTAAATAGCATAATCATGATTTTCTATTATTATAAAAGGTGCTTTTATTTCTAGTTTTGCCCAATGGTGATATAGATTTAATTGCATAAACAGTTGTATGTTTTAATTTTGACCAACGTTGGATTAATGCATGCAATTGTTGTCAGGATCTCACTCATTGTGGTTTCAGGAGGGTACCACTTGATGAGTTTCCTCAAGGATGTTCCAACCCTCCGAGGTGATAATTACACTGAATGGAGAAAGAAAGTTGACTTGGCTTTTGTCTATGATGAGGTGGACTGGGTTGTGGCACTCCAATGCCGGTCAAACCAGCAGAGCCAGTCAGAGATTCAAAAGATGATGATACTGCTTGGAACAAAAAGAAGAGGGATCATGCTCCAGTGGAGATGGCATATTCCCTCGAAAACCAAAAGTGGCTCAACGCCAATAAAAAGTGCATGACTTTCATAAAGAACACAATTGAGAACGCTATTGTGGGCTCAATTGTAGAGTGTACTTCCGTAGCGAGTATCTTGAAAAGATAAGGAGCCAGTTCACTGGTTCTTCAAAGATATATGCTACCCAGTTGCTAAAGCAGCTGGTGATAGAAAAGTACACAGGCGGTGGACATGGCATAAGAGAGCACATCCTCAAGATAAGCAACATGGCAGCTAAGCTTAAACCCATGGATGAAGATTTGGAGCTCAAGCCTGCACTCCTTGTTCACCTGGTCATGGCTTCACAGCCAAAAGAGTTTGACACTTTTGTTGTCAACTACAACATGTCACCTGGAAAATGGGACATTGAAAAGACTATAGGCATGTGTGTGCAAGAAGAGGAAAGACTTAGAACCTCATATGATGGTTCTCTGAACTATGTGAAGGATAATAAGAAAAAGAACTACAATCAAAGTGGCAAAGGTTCCCTTTCAAAGCCACATGGAAAAGCTAACACACACTATCAGCATTAGCAAAAATCCCTTCCAGTGGACAAAGATACATGTCTCCACTGCAAGCAGACTGGGCATTACAAGAAAGATTGCCCTGTTTGGCTAAAGTCAATAATGGCAAAGAGAAGTAACAACATTGTTTCCTTTGTAAATGAATCCTTGTATACACCGAAATCTACTTGGTGGGTTGACTCAGGTGCAACCGTTCATGTTGCAAATTCATTACAGGAATTCCATTTGACACGGACTATGCAAAGAAGCAAAAGATGCATTAAAGTTGCAACCTGGTCATGGCTTTATTTATAAGTTCGGGCACTTGCCTTTACTCTAAAATAAGCAAGTTCGCTCGACAGGTGCCAGTGTTGACCCTTGCTAGCTTGATATCTTGACGATGTTTCCATCATACAGCTTGGGTTGTTATTACCTGTCATAATTTGGTGTCGATTAGTATTTCCTTCATAGCTTCTAACTGTGTGGTTCTAACCCAAAATGAGCTCAGCGATTCAACTATCTAATATAACATCATTATCAAGAGCTATGAATATTTTTTTTCCTTCTTCATAGTTTCCATCAGTATCAAGACATTCGCAAGATTGGGCGCTAGTGGATGGGTGACTATCTCCACTTTTGATCTTTCTATTTGACATTGTATAACATATGATGGTTTCTACAGATCAGTCTTCTATGAGCCCGCGAGAGAGGCGTGGTCTACATCAAGGATTATTACGATGGCGCAGACCAGCAGTTGTTCGAGCAGGCGAGCGTCAGCTCAGTGGGGGCAGTGGAGCAAGCGAGTTGTCTGTAATGCATTTTTCATGCCATCAGGTTGTATCTCCGTAGGTCTTCTTTCATGTGCTATAAATACAAACATATTAGCCCCATCCGAAGAAGTTTATATCTTAAATTTATCTAGATATGGATGTATCTAACACTAAATGTATCTAAGACATGCTTTTTGGGACGAAGGGAGTACGTGCTACCTTTGGACCAACTGTAATGGGTGGTCCTCATTATCTCTACAATTAGTTTAAGTTGATTTGAAATTATAATTTTTCAACACATGCCTAATGTCCTCTATACATGTGCACTGGATGCTTGCTTTCCTAACAAATCAATCTGTAATAAACATCACATCGTATAACTTGATTGTTTCTAGAGACTTATCCAAGTGACTTGCGATGCATATGAATAGAAATGCACATGTACAACATGGACCAAACAAGCCAACTAAATAGGCAGCAGCAAACTAGGCACCACCATCACGTCTAAGCGGCGCCACCAGGTGGCGCCCCAACCACTAGTATATATCAAACATAAGTAGCTTGTCAGCCCAGGCGGGATACATATGCATGCTGATAAATTCATCGGCAGTAGTAGATGGCTCGACGATGACAATACATATACGTACGGATGGCGTACGTATTCTCTCGTGTTTTCTGGCTGCAACTTGCACACTCTTGCACATGCAGTGCACTTGGTACCCATATAATCGATTTCAACCACATATAAGCTTACCATATAAGTAGCTTGGCAGCTAGCTAGCCTGTTAAATTCAACGTACGCGCAGGGCAACGGCAGACGCGTAATCTACTCGGAACAAATGTCCTCGTAATACTTTCTTAGTTATTAGACGAACGCTACACAATTATTCAACAACAGAAAGCTACATGTATGGACAAATGTAAACACTATATAGTATACCTCCAAACTAACTAAATGCTTCCGGGACAAATACTAAATATCTCCAGACTTGGTATCATAATTAAGCTAGTCTTGATGCCAACTAATAATGGAGCACATGTCGACACTGATGAATGTGCCGATCCATCCAGAATATGGCAGCACACATAGCATATCCCATCCAAATCCTGCTCGTGGTTCTTCTGCCATGTGCAAGAGAGGCTAATAGTATTGCCAAGTCAACTACTCTCTGCACGGTTTTCAACAACAAAACTAGCTTGTGCTACTCCGTACAAGAAATCGATCAAACTTGTAGTACTAACGAATTTAACCAGCAGATAAGGTGAAACCCATGTCGCTTACACTGTCAGATACACCATTTACCGGTGGACTGTTAAGATTGAATACTTATCGTGGCGGTGAAAAACTAAATACCGACGTGTGTCAAACGTTTATATGTACTTAGAGCATCTTCAGCCATGTACCTCTAATTCGATCCTTCAAACGCCCGCGGACGCGTCCGGTCAGTGACCAGGCGTGTCCGTTTTGAGCCTCTATTTGTTCATCCATGCAGCCGCAATCCCCATTTTCTTTCTCATATGTCCGGTCATTTGCACGTGATTGGTGGAGATAAACAGAGAGAAAGAAAATAACGAATAAAGAAAGAGAATGAGGACATGTGGACATATGTGGCAATTTACCGGGCGCCCCCGGGCGTGTCCGCGGGCCCTCATATCGTCTCCATATTTGAGATGGATAAGGGGGTTCGCGGACAGCTAGGACATATAGGGAAGATATGAGGGGTCCGGTTGGGTCATATTTTTCCTTCTTTTTCCTGTCCAGTCAGTGACCGGGCACGTCTGCGGGCACACGAGAGATGGTTTGAGGCTTCCGGTTATAGATGCACTTATATTTCCTTTATAAAATAATATAAGATCATTTAGATCATTATTTTAGTGATCTAACTGCTTTTATATTAGTTTACAGACAGAGTATTTACGAGCAGAGCAACTTTAAGGGCCGTCAACTCGATGACTTACATGCGCAATCAGAAGTAATCATGCATGCAGTAACCCTGCAGACTACATCTAGCCCTGCAGCCAATCCAGCAGAGTCAACTCTTGATCGTTTTCCTTAGCGTAGAAGTACGTTTGGGATACCTCAACCTGCAAGTTTTGTGGCGAGATCCGATAAATCCTGCAGGATCAACTCATTGCACGGAGCAGTGCTTGCAAGTTGCAACGGCTAATGCAGTCTAAACAATACTATCATATAAGTAGTTTGGCAGCCCTGGACAGATGTACGATCCCTGTTATTCCTTGCAATTAGTTGGGCCCCGTTAATTTTGGAACAGAAGCAGGTCAAACATATAACTAATGGCGTACACCAATGTGAACAGATCATGGAAAAATGGGTGAAATATTTGAACGATACAAAAGGAAGCCACGGAAGCGTAGATGCCAAAGAATATGCCAGCTGAAGTGGTTCCTGCACGCTATAAATACACATCACATTGTAGTCTCTCTAGCACAAACCAAAGCCATTGCAACCCTGAGATTATTAGGCCTTAATTAGAAGCTCTTTGCATCTTAGTCCACAGCTCTGAGAGCTCCAAGAAGCAAGGAAAGGAGGAGCCTAGCTTCCAGCCTTAGGGGAAGAAATGGAGATGGAGGCCGGCTCTATGGGTGACACAGTGGCAGGCAGGTTCTCGCTGCCGGTGGACTCGGAGAACAAAGCCAAGTCCATCAAGATCTTCTCCTTCGGCAACCCTCATATGCGTGCCTTCCATCTCGGATGGATGTCCTTCTTCACCTGCGTTGTCTCGACCTTCGCCGCCGCACCCCTCATCCCCATCATCCGCGACAACCTCAACCTCACCAAGGCTGACATCGGCAATGCCGGGGTTGCCTCCGTCTCCGGTGCCATCTTCTCCAGGCTAGCCATGGGTGCCATCTGTGACCTTCTTGGTCCACGCTATGGTTGTGCCTTCCTTGTCATGCTCTCTGCACCGGCAGTATTCTGCATGTCCATCATCGATGGTCCTGCTGGATACATCACTATCCGCTTCCTCATCGGTGTGTCGCTTGCCACCTTCGTGTCATGCCAATACTGGGTGAGCACCATGTTCAATAGCAAGATCATTGGGACGGTCGGCGGCTTGACGGCGGGATGGGGTGACATGGGCGGCGGCGCCACACAACTCATCATGCCTCTTGTCTTTGATGCTATCATCGCATGTGGGGCAACACCTTTCACGGCATGGCGTATTGCATACTTTGTGCCAGGGTTGATGCTGGTGGTGATGGGCTTGCTCGTGCTCACCACGGGGCAGGACCTTCCTGATGGGAACATGAGGAGCCTCCAGAAGAATGGTGACATGAACAAGGACAAGTTCTCCAACGTTCTTCGGGGTGCCGTCACCAACTATCGCACTTGGATATTCGTCTTCATCTACGGCTATTGCATGGGCGTCGAGCTCACCACCAATAATGTGATCGCGGAATACTACTACGATAGCTTCCACCTCGACCTTCGTGCTGCCGGAACCATTGCTGCAAGCTTTGGCTTGGCAAACATATTCGCTCGGCCTATGGGTGGCTATCTCTCTGACCTTGGTGCCCGTTACTTCGGCATGCGTGCTCGCCTCTGGAACATCTGGATCCTCCAGACCGCAGGTGGAGCCTTCTGCCTGTGTCTGGGACGTGCATCTACCCTCCCCACCTCCATCACATGCATGGTCCTCTACTCCATTTGTGTTGAGGCGGCATGCGGTGCTGTCTACGGCGTCATCCCATTCGTCTCTAGACGCTCCCTCGGTCTCATCTCCGGCATGAGCGGAGCGGGCGGTAATGTGGGAGGCGGGCTCACACAGTTTCTCTTCTTCACGTCGTCACAGTATTCCACGGGCAAAGGGTTACAATACATGGGCATCATGGTCATGGCGTGTACTCTCCCTGTTGCGCTCATTCACTTCCCACAGTGGGGCTCCATGCTCCTACCGCCCAGCGCCGACGCCACCGAGGAGGACTACTACGGCGCGGAGTGGACGGAGGAGGAGAAAAACAAGGGACTCCACATCGCGAGCCTAAAGTTTGCCGAGAACAGCATCTCTGAGCGTGGCAGGCGCAACGCCATCCTCGCTGCACCCACCACCCCACCTAACAACACACCACAACACGTATGACTCAGATTTTTTTTAACCTCATGTAAACCCTGTATGAAAGCATGTACATGGCCCTGGGGTGGAGGTGGTGCACCCTATGACGACGGTGTGGTATGATTCCTGTCCACACCGCGTGACTTTGTGGGCGCCTAGCAAAACACCCTTAGAGGAGGCCCCTTAGTGTGTGTGTACATGGATGCTAGCTAATCTTTGCTTGTATCATGTGATGAGAAGAGATCAATAAGTGGAAATTAATGCATCGTCTATGCTTGCAACTTGTGTTTGCTTTTGTGAATGTACATATTAGCTTGGGAGATGAAGACTTTTGCAACAACAGTGCAACACGTCGTACAAGTACACAATTTGTCATTGTCCTGTAGCTGGCGTAGATGACCTTGGAGTGTCAACTATGAGCTAGCTACTCCTCTAAACTTGTTTACTCCAGCTAGCAAAACCTATCTGGTGAAGAATATACACCTCCTGTCTCTAGCTAGCCAGCTCTTGATACATGGAGTACCACGTATGGTCAATGGACTTTAGGTCGCCGTACTTGATTATCTTGCATGTGTACGGCCCCAATGCCACGGACTTCATATTATCTTGGAGTGTCGGATAAGAGCACATGGTTGTAGGTTGTAGCTACCTTGCGAAGTTTTCTTTGACGAACCGTACATCGGTCTACTTTTGATCTTCACCAACCGTACGTCTAAATACAACGCACCTCCCCATTTTCATGGGACGTCAGACTTCCGATCGCCGTACCGAGGTACCGTACTCTTTGTTGCACGTGCATGCAAGAGAGAGGCTGACGACGTGCTTAGCTCAGCTCAGCTAGAGTCAACTCTTTTGAGGTTCGGATTTCGTAACGAACGACCGACGTGCCCACGAATACTGCAATGCATTGCTTATCATATTAATGGGTTTGTAGAAGATCGCACAGCTTCATAAGGAACGTACGGCGCGAAAGGGTGCCGCGCAAAGGAGCACGTCTCTCTACTCAACAACTACTCAGGCCATATGGTATCTTGCCTTGGACGTGTGTATGCCGTGTACTGGTTGCCATGCGCTTTACACGGCTTGTTTTACGGTTCACCAACCATCTACAGCTCAGGAGAGCTCAGGCTATAGATCACCCGTCCATGTTTCAGCCAGAATATCATACTACTCCGCACACAATCAGCAGCCAGTCGGCAACCGCCATGCGCTTGCATGTGTTGCAGCTAGAGCCAGCGACCATTTGCACGGTCTACTATGACTTTCTCTACAAGAACTAGGTTTAGACGTCGTATATAGCCAGCTAAAGAGTGATACCAGGATCGAAAGTAGCTTGCAATGGCTGCTCCTCCTTAGAAAGCTGATGCTTTGGATATCAAAACCGTTTTCAAAACATAACTTTGACCACGATTTTCTTTTATAGACCGGCTTGAAACTGAAGTGCCACGCAAAGGGGCTCATCCATCTTATTAGCAGTCAGCAACACATGCATCAACTCCGATCTTTCAGGGGGTCAAATTTTGTGGAGTACTTGTATATAAGACTCTGTTTTCTACAATGAAAATGGGGGCCTGGAGGGAGTAGGGCATGTCGAAGGCCTTAATTTTGAAAAATTCAAAATTCATCCTTTGGACGCCATGAGGTTACCTGTGGAGTGAGAATTAATCATGCAGTGTACTCAGCATTCTCCATCACATGAATACTTAGATAAAAAGATGATGCTTTGGATCTCAAAACCATTTAAAAAAGATAAGGGCACCCCCAACGCTATACCCTAAAACGGAATTATCCGTCCGCACGGACCGCATGCGGACGCGTCCACGGACACGATACGTGAGCCGGCCATCCAACCATGTCCCTTAAGGGCCTGTTCTGCAACGCTCCAGCTCCCAGCTTCATCAACTCCACGCCTGAAGCTGAGCCGAACGCTCTAGCTTCACGAAGTTAAAATCTGAGAAGCTGGCGGACGTCTACGTGCAAAAACTGAGGAGTTTCCGAAGCTAGCATTTGCCAGCTCTCAGAAAACGGAGAAGACAGAGTTGGGTGAAAGTACAAAGCAATGCCACCGCCAAGTGAACGATCGAACCGGTACGAGGGAAATGTCACGAGCGAACATAACGATTCACCAGCCAACCTGCCACATGGGCTGAAAATAACGTCCACACCCACCAATCCGACCAGGCCCATGCCTCTTTCACAGCCACTTGGGCTCTCAGCCCACTCCAAACACTAACTTCAGAAGCTGACGCTGCCGATCGATTTCCAGATCGCCACCTGAAGCCAGAATCCACGCAAGAAGCCAGATTTGAGAAGTTTTGCAGAAGCTGGGACGTTGCAGAACAGGCCCTAAATAGGCATAAAATCCGAACAACAACGATGGGCCAGGTGAACCGAGAGGACAAATCACATGGAGTATGAGGACATGCGGTCCAACTAACAGTGGGCTAAATGGACTCCCACCACTAGTAGAAAAATTACCTTACGTTCGCATCATTAGTCCCGGTTCGATTATAGTAAGGTGACCATTAGTCCCAGTTTCAACGGCTAGGGCGCGTGCATCATTAGTCCCGGTTCGTTTTGTACCTCTAGTCCCGGTTTGTGATACAAACCGGGACTAAAGGGGTGCTGGCAGGCTGGCGTCAGGTTAGGGCCCCCACAAGCACCTTTAGTCCCAGTTTGTATCACAAACCGGGACTAGAGATATACCTTTAGTCCCGGTTTGTAAAACCAACCGGGACTAAAGATGCCCCTATATAAACCCTTCGTCCAGCCCGAGCCCATTTTCCCATTTCCTCTCCTCTGTTCTTCCCCTTGCTCGAGTTCATCTTCCATTTTTGCCAAGATTTGTCAAGATTTGAAGGCACCCCATCTATCCAAGTGTTCACAAAGGTTAGCAACTTTGTCCTTTCATCTCTCATTGCTAGATTAGATCGTGCAATGCTCTATAATTATAGTGATTTGTGGGTTTTACTTTTGGAGTAATTATATGTGGGAGTTATATTTGATTTATATGCAATTTGAGCTCAAATTAACTTCTTAGTTTGCATATGTAGGTCTGGTTTACTTAATGCCTTCCCGTCCCCGTCCTAACCACCGTCGATCGCCCGCACCGCCCCGTCTCGCCGGCACCATCTTGGTGGGCCTCTTGTTCTTATCCTTTTTATGTAAAAAAAACCCAGGTTCGTATGATTTAGATAGTTACTTGTATAATTTTCTTACCTGTATGATTGTTTGTTATACATAGTGGCATGATTTTGATATCCGTCCCCGTCGGCCCTCGTCCGGTTTATGATTCAGATGTCGTACATATATTCTCTTTTATAACTATTTGTTGCATTTCATGTTTATGACAATTATGCCCATCAAGTTGACATAGATATTTTATCTAGAAGGTATGTGAACCAAAAATTGCGACCGACCCTCTTGTCGAGAAGTTAAATTTAGTTGAAAAAGAAAACGTGTATTTGAAAGAAAAATTGAAGAAAAGAAGATGAAACTGGAGCTGTATGTTGCCGATGTCGTCGATAATCACAAGATCAAGATGGATGCAATGCGCTTGAAGATTAGAAAGATTAGAAGATATGTCGTTAATAAAGAGGCTTGGTATCACTTTGCTGTTGGATCAATTGTTACCTTAGTTGCGATCTTGATCGCATTTGTTGTTGCATTTAAATGCTTTAGTTAGAGAGTTTGTATGTTGTTTTATGAGAATAATTGTGTATGAACTAGGTTTGGACGTCATATGTAGCCAGCTAAAGAGTGAAACCATGCTACTTCTTGAGCTTGCATTGATTTTTCCCTTGAATAGAAAAGAGTGATGCAGCAAAGTAGAGTAAGTATTTCCCTCAGTTTTGAGAATTAAGGTATCAATCCAGTAGGAGACAATGCACAAGTCACCAAATACCTGCACAAACAAACATCAACTTGCACCCAACGCGATAAAGGGGTTGTCAATCCCTTCTAATAGAGATAGATAAACGGTAAAGTAAATATTTTTGGTATTTTTGGTTTATAGATTGTAAAGTAAAAATTGCAAAGGAAGTAAATCGGAAACTAAAATTGTAGATCGAAAACTTATATGATGTAAAATAGACCCGGGGGCCATAGGTTTCACTAGAGACTTCTCTCAAGATAAAAAATATTAGGTGGGTAAACAAATTACTGCCAAACAATTGATAGAAAAGCGCAAAGTTATGACGATATCTAAGGCAATGATCATGTATATAGACATCATGTCCGTGTCAAGTAGACCGACTCCTGCCTGCATCTACAACTATTACTCCACACATAAACCGACTCCTGCCTGCATCTAAAGTATTAAGTTCATGAAGAACAGAGTAACACATTAATAAGATGACATGATGTAGAGGAATAAACTCAAGCAATATGATGTAAACCTCATCTTTTTATCCTCGATGACAACAATACAATACGTGCCTTGCTGCCCCTACTGTCACTGGGAAAGGACACCGCAAGATTGAACCCAAAGCTAAGCAATTTTCCCATTACAAGAAAAACCAATCTAGTTGGCCAAACCAAATCGATAGTTCGAAGAGACTTGCAAAGATATCAAATCATGCATATAAGAATTCAGAGAAGATTCAAATAATATTCATAGATAAGCTGATCATAAATCCATAATTCATGGTGCACACGGTTCTATTAAGCCCCCATCCCCGTATTGTACACCGTAACATCAACCTGAGTGCGATGAAGGCATCCCACATGATATAAATTTGAATCGTGTGCTAATAAATTGATCATCTGTGATCCCTGACCCATCATGAATGATTAACTTGGCTAAGCTGTGTGTGATTCCTTTTTTTCTAAGCAAAATATGTGTGATGATTAGAATAATCACAAGCAATTTGCGGCAGCAAGTCGTGTCTGATTTTTAACACATGGTTCTAGTAATTCAATCGAGTGCGATGATGAGGCATGTTACACACATTTCAGCTCAGTTCATCGTGTGTGATGCAGGCACACGATTAGCTCCCATAACCATGTGCTATGATTGGTACCACCAACAATATGATCACGGAATACTACTACGATAGCTTCCACCTCAACCTTCGTGCTTCCGGTACCATCGCTGCATGCTTTGGCTTGGCAAACATATTTGCTTGGCCTATGGGTGGATATCTCTCTGACCTCGGTGCCCGCTACTTCGGCATCTGTGCTCGACTCTAGAACATCTGGATCCTCTAGACCGCATGTGGAGCCTTCTGTCTATGTTTGAGACGTGCATCCACCCTCCCAACCTCCATCACATGCATGGTCCTCTACTCTATTTGTGCTGGGGCGGCATGCGGTGCTGTCTACGACGTCATCCCATTTGTCTCCCGACGCTCCCTTGACTTCATCTTCGGCATGAGTGGAGCAGGCGGTAACGTGTGAGGTGGGCTCACACAGTTCCTCTTCTTCACGTCGTTGCAGTACTCCACAGGCAAAGGGTTACAATACATGGGCATCATGGTCATGGCGTGTACTCTCCCTGTTGCGCTCGTTTACTTCCCACAGTGGGGCTCCATGCTCCTCCCTCCTAGCAGCAACGCCACCGAGGAGGACTAGTACGGCGCGGAGGGGGGGGGGGGGGGGGGGGCAGGGACGGAGGAGGAGAAAAACAAGGGACTCCACATCTGAGAACAACATCTCTGAGCGTGGCAGGCGCAATTCCATCCTCGCCGCACAGGCCACCCCACCTAACAACAGGCCCCAACACGTATGAGTCAGTTCTTTTACCTCATGTAAACCCGGTATGAAAATGTGTACACGCCCCAACAAGTCTGACTCAGTTTTTTTACCTCGTGTAAACCCGGTATGAAGACGTGTACATGGCCCTGGGATGGAGGTGGTGCAACCCATGACGACCGTGTGGTATGATTCCCATCCACGGCGCGTGACTTTGTGGGCGCCTATCAAAAGTTCAAAACCCCCTTAGAGGAGGCCCCTTAATTAGTGTGTGTGTACATGGAGGCTAGCTAATCTTTGCTTGTATCATGTGATGAGTAGAGATCAATAAGTGAAAATTAATGCATCGTCTATTCTTGCAATTTGTGCTTGCTTTTATACTATTCACTCATTACAAATGGAAGGTGAAGACTTCTGCATCAACGGTGCAACACGTCGTACAAGTACACAATTTGTCCTTGTCCTGTAGCTGGCATAGAAGGCGAGACCCAGATGACCTTGTAGTGTCAACTATGAGCCACCAGCTACTCCTCCAAATTTGTTTACTCCAGCTAGCAAAACGTACCTGTTGAAGAATATACACCTCCTGTCTCTAGCTAGCCAGCTCTTGATACATGGAGTACCACGTATGGCCAATGGACTTTTGGTCGCCGATGACAATGCATCTTGTATACAGATAGAAGTACCAACCACCGTACTCCGTACTTGATGATGGTGCATGTGTACGGCCCCAAATGCCTGGGAGTTTATATTATCTTGGAGTGCCGCATAATAGCACATGCATGCTTGTAGCCACCTTGCGAAGTTTGCTTTAACCAACCGTACATCGATCTATTTTTTTTATCTTCACCAACCACATTTTCCGTACTCTTTGTTGCACGTGCATGCAAGAGAGAGGCTGGCGACTAGCTTGCGACGTGTTCAGCTCAGCTCAGCTAGAGTCAACTCTTTGAGGTTTGAGCGATCTTGCACTTCGTGTACAAATTAAGAAGCCCGTTTGGGTTTCGTAACCAACGAGTGACGTGCCCACGAATACTGCTAGGAGATCTTATAGGATATGCATTGCTTATCATATAAGGGGTTTGGAGAAGAGCCTACTGCCTAGTGCCTACGGCTTCATACGGAACGCACGGCGCAAAAGGGTGCCACGCAAAGCTTGTCCGGTTCCTGGCATTAGATTAGTGATGACAATGCTCTAGGTCAAACTCTCTGGACGTGTGTATGCCGTGTACTGGTTGCCATGCACTTTACACGGCTTGTTTCACGACTTCACCAAACCATCTACAGCTCATGAGAGCTCAGGCTATTGATCACCCGTCCATGTTTGCAGCCCGAATATCATACTACCCCACACACAATCTACCATGACTTTCTCTACAAGATCTACGTACGTTTAGACTTCGTAGCCAACTAAAGAGTGAAAACAGGATCAAAAGTAGCTTGCAGTGCGGCGCTCCTCCTTGGAAAGCTGATGCTTTGGATATCAAAACTGTTTTAAAAACATAACTTTGACCACGATTTTCTTATAGACCGGCTTGAAACTGAAGTGCAAATTGAAAATTTTCAGTTTTAAGAAATTCTGAAAAATATATATACATATACAAGGATGTAATGTAAAATTTCACGATGAAATACCTTGAATTGCAAGCTGCAAACAAAAATCTAGGACTTTGAGGATGAACAGTACATGTGCTGAAAAGCCGCAAATTTGTTTTTTATAATGAAAAATTGCACACATGTACACTATGTCTCTCAGTATACGTGTATTTTTTTCAAAAAAAAAAGCTGAAACGTAAGAGCGTGAATTTGATTTATCTTATCAAAATTAAGGCCTCCATAGAGCCCAGCCTTCATTTAGCACTGTTGGGCTTGGAGGCTCCTTTGATTGAAAAAAATAAACATTATGAAGTTAGCATGCGGTCGATAGACACCACGAATTAGTTACCTGTGGACTGACCCAGAGGACCTCACAGTGTCAACTATGGGCTAGATAGTCCTCTAAACTTGTTTACTCCAGCTAGCAAAACGTATGCTCTCGAAAAAAAAAGCTAGCAAAACGTACCTGCTGAAGAATATACACCTCCTGTCTCAAGCTAGCCAGCTCTTGATACATGGAGTACCACGTATGGTCAATGGACTTTAGGTCGCCGATGACAATGCATCGAGAAGAATACAGATAGAGGTACCAACCACCGTGCTCCGTACTTGATGACCTTGCATGTGTACGGCGACATGACCTGGGACTTTATGTTATCTTGGAGTGCCGCATAATAGCAGCACATGCATGCTTGTAGCCACCTTGCAAAGTTTGCTCTGACAAACCGTACGTCCATCTATTTTTTGATCTTCACCAACCATACGTCTCTAAATACAACGCACCTCCGCATTTTCATGGGACGTCATTCAGACTTGCGATCGCCGTACCGTACTCCTTGCGACGTGTTTAGCTCAGCTGGAGTCAACTCTTTGAGGTTGGAGCGCTCTTACAAAGAAGCTCTTACCACGAATACTGCAAGGAGATCTTATATGATATGCATTGCTTATCATATTAATGGGTTTGTAGACGAGCGCACAGCTTCGTATGAACGTACGGCGCGAAAGGGCGCCACGCGAAGGAGCACGTCTCTCTACTCAACAACTATTTAGGCTATATAAGGTATCTTGCCTTGGAAAACTTGTCCGGTTCTTGGCATTAGATTAGTGATGACGATGCGCTAGGTCAAACTCTCCGGACGTGTGTATGCCGTGTACTGGTTGCCATCCACTTTAGACGGCTTGTTTCACGCTTCACCAAACCATATACAGCTAATGAGAGCTCAGGCTATAGATCACACGTCCAGGTTTGCAGCCAGAACATCATACTACTCCACACACAATCAGCAGCCAGTCAGCAACCAAAATGCGTTTGCATGCATTGCAGCTAGAGCCAACGACCATTTGCACGGTCTACCATGACTTTCTCTACAAGAACTACATTTAGACTTCGTAGCCAACAAAAGAGTGAAAACAGGATCGAAAGTTGCTTGCAGTGCGGCGCTCCTCCTTGAAAAGCTGATGCTTTGGATATGAAAACCGTTTTCAAAACATAACTTTGACCACAATTTCCTTTTATAGACCGGCCTGAAACTGAAGTGCCACGCATTGAGGTTCATCCCTCTTATTAGCAATCAGCGAACATGCATCAATTCCTATCTCTCCGGGGGCCAACATTTTGTGGAGTACTTGCAAGTCTCTATTTTCTAGTACAATGAAAATGGGGGCCTGGAGGGAGTAGGGCATTTTGGAGGCCTTAATTTTGAAAATTCAAAATTAATCCTTTCGACGCCATGAAGTTACCTATGGAGTGAGAAGTAATCATGTAGTGGACTCAGCATTCTCAATCACATGGATAGTTAGATAAAAAGTTGACGTTTGGATATAAAAAAATATTCTAAAACATAAGGGCATCTCCAACGCTGTACCGTAAAACAGGCAGACTATCCGTCCGCGGACCGCGTTTGGAGCCGGCTATCCAACAATGTCCCTTAAATAGGCATCAAATCCAAACAAGATCGGCCAGGTGAACCCAGAGGATAAAGCACATGGATGTGAGGACATGTGGTCCAACTGACAGTGGGCCAAATGGACTCCCACGTGGTGTCTGGACTCCTGCAAAGCTCCATCAAATTTACTTCCGGTTTGAAGGGAAATGGACAATGCAGACTGGTCCGCGAACATTTAGGGGACCATGTTGGATGACAAAAAGTATCCAGACCGCGTGGTCTGGACGTTTACGGGCGCTTTGAGGTACTGTGTTGGAGATGCCCAAACCTGCATTAACTCCTATCTTTTGGGGGTTTCAAAATAATGTGGAGTAGCACGCAACCATGCATAGGAGAAAATCTAGCTCAGCATGCAAACTTGAATGAGAATTTTCAATTTATTATGCTATTTATATTTAATACGTATTTTACAAATATACAACAACCAAACACATTGAATCATATGTATTTTTCAATTTTAGTTATCTTATTATTACTCCAAGTATTCATATTTTACGCAATCAATCTGACTGAAATATATTTTGAACATTTCCACAAAAATGTGCGGGGTATCATCTAGCTATTCGTAGTTTTGCAGCCCCCCAAAAAAATTAAGCGATGCATTTCTCTATGTTATCACCGCATACATTAGACATCCCTGTTTGATAAAGTAACATACAAGTCCTTTATAAGACAAATCAAGTGTTAGACTTCATACGAATATTGGTATCGTAGGTGGTGATAGTTTTTTCTTCTTCTACAAACTAGATCAAAGCTACAAAATTTTAACTTAAAAACTAAAACACCAGATAAAGAGGAACATAGAGTGTAGTACACCCCCATATATAGGGGAAATACATACCGAGTGTAACTACACCCATGTCTTATATATATATAGACACACACACACACACAAATTCATCACTTTGAGTATATTCACATACTATATATAAGACTAGATCAAGATCGCGCCTTGGCGCAAGGGTGCCGGTCCCAACGTTTTCATCAAGCAGGTAATGCCAAGATGGAAGCCAACTTATTAATGTGATACAGTCGCTCCAATATACTCCCTCTATAATAACTTAATGTATAAGGAGCTTTTTGGTATAAAAAAGGTCTTATAAGATACAGAGGTTTGTAGCTTCCATAATTTCATCTGAATCTCTTAAATAGAAAGAAACACACATACATTTACTCATTATGTTCCAATCAATAAGGTGTTAATTGGAAGGACTGGCTAAGAATAAGCCACTTCTAAGAAAAAGTGGCCCTTTCATGCCTGATCATAAGAAAAATGTACATTAATAGTCATATTATTTTAGCACCCAAAAAACTAAATTTATCAAATTACAGTACTCAGATCCCTAGTTGCCTGATCTCCTTTTCCATTTTGAGAGCAGGAGTAGGAGAGGCCTGGTGCTTGATGTATTGAGAAACTACAGTTCTTCCTTTCTGCTAGTGCTGCATTCCACTCTTTTACAGGCCTTGCAAAAAGTTTGGGGGGCTCAGCATACACAATACTCACTCACCTTATATTCCATATTGGCACGCTGATTCTTATCGAACATGTTTCCGTATGCATCACTTCGTCATCACTAAACATGGTGAGAGAGAGAGAGAGAGAGAGAGAGAGAGAGAGAGAGAGAGAGAGAGAGAGAGAGCAGTAAATATTTAAATTGTTGCATTCAAAATAGGCGCTTTCAATACCCAATTGTAGTAAGACAGAACAATGGAGTGCACAGCAGAAGCATCTATGTTCAGGCAGAACATAAGATCGTATCTGAAAGAGAAGAAATGGAGCTCATTTGCATGCTAGCTGATCATTCCAGTAACATGCATTGCCGATTCCATAACTAAAATAGCACTACATTTTTCTACCTTATGATATCTGGCATTAGTACTGTAAAAAAGTAACTACATGCATATGTGTATTTAGAAGCAATATCAATACAGAATGTGTTGGGGAACGTAGTAATTTCAAAAAATTTCCTACGCACACGCAAGATCATGGTGATGCATAGCAACGAGAGGGGAGAGTGTGTCCACGTACCCTCGTAGACAGAAAGCGGAAGCGTTAGCACAACGCGGTTGATGTAGTCGTACGTCTTCATGATCCGACCGATCAAGTACCGAACGCACGGCACCTCCGAGTTTAGCACACGTTCAGCCCGATGACGTCCCTCGAACTCCGATCCAGCCGAGTGTTGAGGGAGAGTTTCGTCAGCACGATGGCGTGGTGACGATGATGATTTTCTACCGACGCAGGGCTTCGCCTAAGCACCGCTACAGTATTATCGAGGTGGACTATGGTGGAGGGGGGCACCGCACACGGCTAAAAGATCAACTGATCAATTGTTGTGTCTCTGGGGTGCCCCCCTGCCACGTATATAAAGGAGCAAGGGGGGGAGGTGCGGCCGGCCAGGAGGGGCGCGCCAGGAGGAGTCCTACTCCCACCGGGAGTAGGACTCCCTCCCTTCCTTGTTGGATTAGGAGAAGGGGGGAAGGAGTAAGAGGAGAAGAAGGAAAGGGGGGCGCCCCCCCCCTCCATGTCCTATTCGGACTAGAGGGGGAGGGGGCGCGCGGCCTGCCCTGGCCGCCCCTCCTCTTCTCCACTAAGGCCCACTATGGCCCATTAAACCCTCGGGGGGGTTCCGGTAACCCCTCCGGTACTCCGGTAAAATCCCGATTTCACCCGGAACACTTCCGATATCCAAATATAGGCTTCCAATATATCAATCTTCATGTCTCGACCATTTCGAGACTCCTCGTTATGTCCGTGATCACATCCGGGACTCCGAATAACCTTCGGTACATCAAAACTCATAAACTCATAATATAACCGTCATCGAAACTTTAAGCGTGCGAACCCTACGGGTTCGAGAACTATGTAGACATGACCGAGACACGTCTCTGGTCAATAACCAATAGCGGAACCTGGATGCTCATATTGGCTCCCACATATTCTACGAAGATCTTTATCGGTCAGACCGCATAACAACATACGTTGTTCCCTTTGTCATCGGTACGTTACTTGCCCGAGATTCGATCGTCGGTATCTCAATACCTAGTTCAATCTCGTTACCGGCAAGTCTCTTTACTCGTTCCGTAATACATCATTCCGCAACTAACTCATTAGTTGCAATGCTTGCAAGGCTTAAGTGATGTGCATTACGGAGTGGGCCTAGAGATACCCCTCCGACAATCGGAGTGACAAATCCTAATATCGAAATACGCCAACCCAACAAGTACCTTCAGAGAAACCTGTAGAGCACCTTTATAATCACCCAGTTACGTTGTGACGTTTGGTAGCACACAAAGTGTTCCTCCGGTAAACGGGAGTTGCATAATCTCATAGTCATAGGAACATGTATAAGTCATGAAGAAAGCAATAGCAACATACTAAACGATCGTGTGCTAAGCTAACGGAATGGGTCAAGTCAATCACATCATTATTCTAATGATGTGACCCCGTTAATCAAATGACAACTCATGTCAATGGCTAGGAAACATAACCATCTTTGATCAACGAGCTAGTCAAGTAGAGGCATACTAGTGACATTCTGTTTGTCTATGTATTCACACAAGTATTATGTTTCCGGTTAATACAATTCTAGCATGAATAATAAACATTTATCATGATATAAGGAAATAAATAATAACTTTATTATTGCCTCTAGGGCATATTTCCTTCAGAATGGGTGGAAGAGGGATGTCATAGCTGGTTTTTAGCATAAACATGGTACTACATGAACTATAAGCGAGGCAAGGGGACCAGTAATAAATTGTTACAGACTAGAAGTAGCATATCATCCCTACTATTTCTAATAGCCTCAAAGAATCAAAGTGTATATTGCTGTTTTTCACATCCAACATATGCAAGTGACCGGCAATATTTTGTGGAAATTATAAGCACGACATCGTGTTAGATCTAAATGGAAATTAAAGTAGGCAAGCGAAGTACATCTGTACTATGTTTAATACAATATTTACTTTTTTCTAGTAAATTAGCTTTCTTACCCTAAATTACTCATCCAGTAACCATATCATAATCATCACTCATTATTATAGGTTTCACTTTTGCTTGCAAAAGTCCACAGCATGTATGTATATGGCAAGGCAATGACGATAGACGCTATCGATGCAGATACATAGTAAAAGACCATGGTGAAGTATAAAGCCCAAAACACATTATCTTTCAAATAAATTTCGAAACATAACAGCTTGCTACTTGAAGGTTACTCATGGCTTAGCTGTGTGGATTTTAGAACGGCAAATTAATCAAGTATGGTCATGTACTTGGAATTATAAAGGCAAATTAATCAAGTATCTGTTGCTGATAAGAAAACTATAACAGGATTTGGTGAAATGTCAGTAGGCTGTTAGGATTAGGGCAGTAGTCTTCGCAACATTATGATGGACATTATGCAACTGACAAAGACAGTTGTACTTAGATGCAATAATTAGATGGATGATTCAGTTGTAGGAACAATTAGAGAGAAGCAGTATAGGATCATGGAGATTCGGTTGTAGGAACAAATCTGATGGGAGGGATAAACCTACATCATCGTTCCTATCTTAGCATCTTACAGCTACAATCAGCAGTGCATGAATAGAACATTTTCCATGGATTTGAAGAAGTATTTTTCAAATGGGTAAACTACAGAGTACTCGCTACTATGCAAAGGGCAAAGGGACATAAACAGTGTCTAACCAGCTGATTTCTTTGTTCGAAATGCCCTTCTTCCTTGAATTCCACGCCGGTTGCATCTGACCAGTCCATTGGAAATGAAAGCAAACATTATAAGGAAAACTGCTGAGAAAAGTGGTCCTCACAGAAGTATAAGTACAATTCTCATTAGTGTTCAGTTTATAATAGAGATAGTGTTACCATTTCGTAAGGAATCATGCATTAATAAAAAGAGTAGTGTGAGAAACTTACAAATAGGACCAAGACCAGCATCAACCTTTCCCTCCACCATGAATACCTTAACGACTGTCTTCAAGTTCATCATAAGCAAATAGTCACATATACGCACATGAAGCCTGCACCACCACAACCAGGATTAACCCAAAATCATTTACTGATTTATGCATCACAAATCCTACTGAATAAGTTTGCTTGACTGCAAATTAGGAACACATTTGATGTGAAAACTGAGAAAGAAAGCACTACATCTTGATATGCCCGAGCATCTCCGGGCTGACCTCGTTCACCCAGTGGAGCCTGTTCACGGTTATCACCCCGCGCCACAGGATCCCCTTGGCCACGTTCTCGGCACGGGATGCTATGGCCCTGGCCACGGTGCTGCCGCACTCCTCGACGTTGGGCACGACGGTGGTCTAGTACGTGGCAGCCTCGACCTTAGCCATCACACCAATATCAATCAGACTGTCACTTAGCTCAAATCGGAAATGTGCTTCAAAAGAAAAGAGATTATGCGCAAGGAGACTTGCAGTTTTTATCTCTGACCCATTCCAACAATGACAGAGAAGTTGATTGCAGCAGCAAGCAACCATGCGGAGGTGTAGAGAGAGTAGGTCTTGCTTGGCTGATCGGCAGCCATGCCGCCAAGTTGCCACAACCTCGTCGCCCCACCCCGTGTGGAAATTTACTTCACATCAAACAAAAAAGGCACCATGGACATGAGAATGCGTGGTAGACATAGCATTGAAAATGGAAGAGAAAACGTAATCTGGAAGAAAGCTAACTAATCTTGCCATTTGATCTGTTCAATATATTTACATTTCAATACTGCAACGAAATCTGCCAATGCCATCATTGCATAGCAGACTACCCAGAATTTAAGAAAGCAATAGAGGACACTTTATAGGTATATATACTTAATAACCACAAATAGAAAACAGATTTCAAGCAATAGCTATTGGAGTGCTGGTATGAATTTGAACATCTCTTTAGTAACCGTTAAAAACAACAAGCTATAACAGCAACCAGCAATCCGACAGTCAAGACTCAAGATCACCAGTAGGCGGCGATGACTTTTGGATCCAGCAACAAACACTAACCACATCCATAGAGAAAAATTAGTGTAGATGAGCTGCAGGACGGCAGAAAACCGACTTCCCTGACGTGTAAACAGATTGCGGAACAATACCAGCAGTGTATCTGAAAAATGGATTAGAGATGTTAACAATACGGGCATGCAGTTCCCAACACACACGTCATAACAGTACGGGCATGCAGTTACCAAATTGAAAATCGTAATATCTACAAACCTAATAACAAAGTTAAGTAACCAACAGAATCTAGTAGATTGGAAGAGCTTATGCTAAATAACATATTTGGTGTGTCAACTGCAGATCTTACTCATCTTCTATGAGTATTTTCGAACATTTTCACTAACTGAGTAACCAACAACAAATATTTCACTTGTTTACCTGTAGGAATATCCATAGCTTTCAAGGGTTGTATCCTCACATAATCAGTTCTCTCTAGCTTCTACACCCCTTAAAAACAAAGATAGGAAGGATAAGTTTCCAAGAGAGATCTCCATAAAATGGAACACACCAAACTGCTAGAAAGTTAACCTTGCAAATTAGTGTTCCTACAAAAGTTAACCTTAGAAAGTACTGAACAATATGGGCTAGTATATTCGAAGTGTTCAAAGGTGAAAGAAATGGATATTAGATAAATCACAAAATTGGCACAACTATTTGCCAACAAAAATATAAATATCCTAGGTATGCTTAAAGTTCCCAACCCTGCTGCTGCAATCAGCTTATGATCAACGATGTTTTTCAAAGCAAAAAGGCAAGGAGATGCTATAACAGAATTATGACTCCAGAAAAAATATTGGCCAATTAATAGAAATCAGAGGATAACTGTAAGTGATGCATCTAAAGAAAATATGACATCAAATATTGGCCAATTAATAGAAATCAAAGCATGTCTCAACACAATAATAAAAATCCACTCGTAGAGTTTGATGCCAACCTAAAAGGATTAAGATGTCATACGGTTGACAGAAAAGCGTACAGTTTTGCAATGCAGTTTTTTTGGTGACTCGCGACATAATGATACGTGAAGCTCTAATGTAAGTTCAGAACATATTTGTACCTCAAAGCTAGGGCATATTTGTGCTTGTCGCTGCCTCCATTATCATAGACATGGTATGGTAAGAACAGGATAACATGATAAAGTTAAACTGCTAAATGCGTATAAGTTGAATCAGAGAGCAACATAATACATGGGCATTCGAAAACAGAAGGTAAATTCTACAATGAGATTCTGTCATGGAGACTGATCAAATTTACAATATGGGCTTCCAAGGTATCATATGATATGTATGAAGCTAAATTCAAGTGTCTGATTATAAATTCAAATAAAAAATTCATGTGGTGTCTAGCCTTAAGTTTCTTCCATTATTTAGTTATATTATCACTGTGGTCATGCAGTTCAAAGCTTCGAAATATTCAGTAAACTGATGTACTGAAACGAAGTGAGTGTCATCTTTTTCTTACCTAATTCAGAATCTTCAAAGGTACAGATCATGCCATCAGTCCACATAGCAAAGATAATGATGCAGCACATGCCAACAATATTCAGAATCTTCAACCTTAGGCATAGATCATGCCATCAGTCCACATAGAAAAGATAATGATGCAGCCCATGCCAACAATAGAGCTCTATCCTCATATCCCTAAAGAAATGGAAAACAAACAAATGGTTGTCATCTTTTTCTTACCTAATTCAGAATCTCCAAAGTTAGGTACAGATCATGCCATCCGTCCACCTAGCAAAGATCAACCATATCACTTTGCGGAATGATGCAGTCACCGCCAATAGTAGAGTTCTCTCCTCATATCCCTAAAAATGAAAAACAAACAAATCAAAATTTATGTCTAAAAGCACACTCAAATAAGCAAATCCGAGGCAATATGCACCATGGATTGATCAAAGTGCAAGAAATCAGAGGCAATATGCAGCATGGCTAATATGGACATAAATACTGAATGTCACATGGCATCATCTTTTTAACCAAACTAAACCTCCAATTAAATCTAGCATTAACCAAAAATATGGCCTTAACTAAACCATATCAGTACCCAAAACACAGCCAACTACCTATACACAATCAGATAGAAGCAGAAAGGACAACCTGATATGACCAAGTCACAAAATTATATATTGTTCTCATCCAAAATGAGTTGCTTCCTGAGCCGAGGGGATGAACAGATTAACATATTTAATCAAATAGATCTTGATCGGATGAATAGGTAAACCCACAAAAGAGAGAGGGGGATGGGGAAGTGGACAGGGTGCTCACCGATCCAGAACCCAACCGGTCGCCGCGCACGATGCAGTGGACGGGATGGATGTGGCACAGCTTCTCCTTCCCTTCTCCTGTTCCTCCCATCTCCTTCCAAACATCCCTCTCTCCATCTCGTGTTGGGTACAGGAGGATCTGACAGGGAGAGTCGATCTAAGAAAGGGGACTATGAGAGAGAGAGAGAGAGAGAGAGAGAGAGAGAGATGCGAACCTAGACGGAGACGAGACGTTGATGCCGTCCTTCCTCCCCTGGTTGTCCTCCTCCTAGGCGAAATTACGAAAATGCCCTCGGCGGCCATCCAATTTTACAGGCGGTGGCATGAAACGGGGGTAACTATTCATTCCAGCAGTAACTTTTTTTTTATCCGACGGACAAGGTCTTCCAGGAGCGATATCCAACGGTCCAGAACGCATTAAGCAAACCGATCCGACCGAGAGTGCCTGAGCTCTGAGAGAGCTCGGTGGATGCTTCATCTCTTATTTCTGGATACTCCAAAGTGTGTTACATGAAAAGTTTGCAGGTGACACTACTAGGAAAAGGCTAATTAGTGGCGCACATGTTTTTGCCATTAATGGCGCACTACAAGTGCGCCACTATTATCACGTCATTAGTAACAAAATAGTAATGGCGCACCTCTGGTGCGCCGCCATTAGTATCCCAGATAGTAATGGCGCACCTATAGTGCGTCATTAATATGCCTATCTGGTGCGCTATTACTATCTGACTTAGTAATGGCGCACCACATAGAAATGCGCCATTACTAACATTTTTTTTTCAAAATCAATTTTTTTTAAAAAATAAAATTTCAATTTTTTTTGTTTTTTTTCTTAATTTCGGGTCCTATGGCTTAATCTCAAGTCAAATCATACTCCGTGGTCAAACTTCCCGAAAGGTCACCCATCCTCACACTACTCCAATCTGAGCACGCTTAACTTCGCAGTTCTATCCAACCCCAGCACCAACTCACTTCACAAACACTTGTTGATATATATATCATATCAATCCTATTAAACCTTGTTGATGTCTAGGACTTTGTTCATGTTCATGAGTGTGATGAAATTTTGAAAAAAATATTTCAAACTTCCAGATCATATTACGTATCATATTTTGAAAAAAAGATCCAAAAAACTTTTTTTTTGAAACCAATTTTTTTTCTGTTACTAGTGGCGCACCTAGCAAATGGTGCACCACTAGTAAGTTTGATTGTTTTTTCATTTTCCCCCTCTAGATCTTAAAAGCCCCGTATCTTTCGTTCTGTTAGGTTTTTGGGGATTTTGAAGATGTTGAACGGGGTTCCCCCGGTTCAATTCGGATGTAACTTTTTGAGTAGATGATTTTTCATATAAAAAACTTTTTAATCCGAGTTCGTATTCAAAAGTTATGCCCATTTTACTAAATTCCAGAGAGATTTTGCAAATAAAGTCGAAATTCATATTTATAAATTTTTACCAACAACTAGACCACATATCACATGGAAAACTTATTTTCTTTTATTTTTTTGACATTTCCATCATTTTATTTTATTTTTTTAATACTGAAAAGGCGATCCGGGGGGTGGGTGCATTTAGCACCAGGGTTACTAATGGCGCACCTGGTGTGAGGTGCGCCATTAGTAGTTTTGAAAATAAAAATTTGTTAGTAGTGGCGCACCATGGGATAGTGCGACATTATTAGTTAAAACTAGTAATGGCGCACTGTCCACTGGTGCGCCATTACTAACAATTATTTTTTTATTTTTTTCCAAAACTACTAATGGCGCATGGTGGGTGTGGTGCGACATTACTATGTCAACTAGTAATGACGCACTATCCCATGGTGCGCCACTGCTAACAATGTTTTTTATTTTTTTTCAAAACTACTAATGGCGCACCACACACCAGGTGCGGGCGCCATTAGTAATATGTCAATAATGGCGCACCTGTATCTGATGCGCCACTGCTATATAGCAGTGGCGCACCACATACATGATGCGTCATTAATGTCCATATCAGCTATAGCCCTTTTCCTAGTAGTGTGAGCCCATAGTTTTTATTATATTTGTGAAATATGTACATATTTTTATGTAAAAATGAGTATGTTAAAAATATGGTACATACTACCTAAAAATTATGTATATACTGCATAAATATTCTTATATATTACATACCACACGTACATACTCTCTTATACTATACGATAGATATTACCTAAAACATACCAAACAAAAGTGGGAGTAACTACACCCCATGGTAGGAAAGACTTGTTATATATATGGCCCAGTCAAGCAAGAGACTGACTAAATTTCACAGAGCTAGCAACGCGAGTGACTGACTGTGCCGACCCCATTTAGCTCGTTAGCCATTCGTACAAGATTCCAATTTGGGAAGGTTCTGACTCTGATTTTCCTGGTTTGCGAACTTTCTAAGAGGTTCCTGTCTGCTTTTTTCTTTTTATTCTTTTTGTTTTTACTTACCATTTTTTACTAGGGTTTTTCAATTTTTATTTTGTTTTTCTTATTTCCTTTTAATTGTTTAGATTTTACTTTTATTTTAAAATGATCGCCTTTTTATGAAAAGCATTCTCATTTTCCTGTTTTAAAAGATTTTTTTAAAAACATTTCCTGTTTAACGAAAGTTCAAACTTTTGATAATATTCAACATATAAAAAAATCACAGAGTTCTCAGAAATGATCTCGTTTTATAAAAATGTTCATATTTTGTTTTAAATGTTCACAAAATTCAAGGGATGTTCAGATTTTTTTCTGACCTTTTCTACTACAGCCGGATTTTTTTGGAACTAAACCGCCCCAAGAATGGGCTAGAAAACTGAAGGCACGAAAAAGGGAAGATGGTTCGGCTGGTTTGGGGGGCAGGCCGAAATGGGCTGGCGAAGGAGCGCAAAGAGGTGGCCTTTTCACTTAACATAGCCGTTAATCGAGGCAACCGGGCCTGTCTTCTTTGGACCACAACATTGGCGATTGTCTGGTTTCTGATATGCAATGGTGCCCAGCACCACCTCCGGCTATCTGGGCCGGCCCCGACTCGCCCCAATGATAGGTCCGCCACCTTGTAGCCGGCATCAAGGCGACGACCTTGTAGTATCAACCATAAGCTAGCTAGTCCTCTAACTTAAAATTTGCTTACTCCAGCTAGCAAAACCTTCCAGCTGAAAAAAATACACCTCCGGTCGCTAGCTAACCAGCTCTTGGTACATGTAGTAAGCATGTTCACAGGACTTACTTTGTAGGTTACCGATCACGATGTCCACGGTCCCTAATGCATGGGACTTATATTATCGAACGTGTGCTTGTTGCCACCTTCCAAAGTTTGTGCTGACCTGAGACTTAATAATGCGCACCTTTAAACCAGTCGGTACTCGGTAGCAACTGTTTTGATCTCCATACATGTATGAGTCCATGGCAAATTAATGGGACTTGAGACTTCAGATCGCCGGCCCATGCTAGCTAGAGCCAACTCTTTGAACGGTTCTCTACATTGATTTGTGTGACAAAGAAGTCCATTTGGCTTTCGTAACCAACCAACGTGCCCACGAATACTGCAAGGAGATCTTCCGCGCAAAGGAGGTCATCTCTCTAATTATCTTTTTTTTTTTGCGGGGATCTCTCTAATTATCTGAAGTTCCGCCCAAAGGAGGTCATCTCCTATCTTCCTGGGGTCAAATCTTAGAGGAGCAGCTAGCCATGAAATTATCTCTGGAGTGAGAAGAAAGCGTGCAGTGCACCCAACAATCTGAATCACATAGATAGATAGATAGATAGATAGATAGATAGACAGATGGCTTATCGTAGTGTACGTAGTTTTGCAGCCCTGGGAAAATTCAACGGGAGACGTACCTGTATTTTTCTTTTTAACATACAAGTCCCTGTTATAAGCAAATCAAGACGTCAATTATTTAACTATAAGCATCAATTCATGACGATGTCCGATTTGTATCTTCGCTAAGATTCAGCTTTGTCCTGTTTTCGCCGAAAGTCCCCCTTTCACGTCTTTTTCTTTGAGTATGACGCCGTAAGATTTTCGAGAATATATATATGCCCGCCGCATATCGTTTTCATCACACTTGTTGTGTATAGCATGCTGAAAGTACATCTTTGGTTGCTGGCTACAACTTGCTGCCAACTAACGGAGTGTGATGATGATGCGTGTACGCCAGGATCCATATATGTCCTTGGAGTATGATATGACAACCGCCACCAACAATCGTTTTCACCAACGTTGGTCAAATACCGAGCTACCACCCTATTGAATTGACTAAGCAACAAAACGTGAAGCAAAATACCCGGGATTTGAAGCACACAGGGGTGGGTCAATTTTTTTTTCTTTTCGCTTTCAATTTTCAGTATTCATATCTTTTGAATCAAAATTTCAAATGAAGTTCTGTTTGCATATTCATGTTTCTGGTGACGAGGGCTTTCAAATGATATCTATTTCGAATATGTTTTGATGAGTTTTTTTATATTTTGTTAAGTTTCAACTTCTAAAATTTGGTACGAGTGATTAGCAAACACCAGTGGTACGTGCGATCGAAAAAATTGTAAGTTTCAGCAATTAAACCTTAAACTTGTTATGCGCTTGTGCGGGATCCCAATGACTTTGTGGATCGCGACTCAATCGGGTGGCCGGCATGGCTTGGCAGGTGTGTGCCCTTGCGAATTTCCACTGCTGTCACTCACACCAGTGGAAAATCTACTAGGAGCGCCTGCATGCCAGCCCAGTCCAATATGTATGCACGACCAAGCTGCTTTGAGCCTACCCACCATTTTTTTCTAGATTCGCCACTGGCTAACACCAATCTATAGAATACATAAATTAGGCTGCTGAATCATGACGTAGAGAGGGTTATATATGTATTAGTAAGTACCATACCGTACTATTAATTGCATATGTACGGGCCATGGTGCATGTACTTGCAGCTAGAGTCAATTCTTAGTATGCACTGTAGTTTGACTTGTACTACCTACGGGCTATGGCTACCTAGTCGATTTCATCATTGTTTGATAAAATGTAGTATATCGCTATATAATCTCTTATTAGAATCTGACGATATGATGCAGACCAGTACAGAAAGCAATACAATATTCTTGGTCCTTAACATGGATGCATGTACATGTTCTTATCCTCAACCGGCCAGAGAACCAGCCAAGGAAGATGAACAAGCACAACCAGAGAAATATTGCACAAGATTGAATTGGACTTTAATCAAACATGACGGTGTAAACTAGCCCTTAGACCTGACGTCTAGTTTGACCGCTCCATCTCGCTAGAGTGATCCATATCTACTCGAGTACGTTTGTATAGAAGACTTGAAGAGCACACGAACTCGCCAAAGTGGAGTACTAGAAGACTTTAACAGCACATGAACTCACAAAATTAGGTCACCACTCACAGGAATACATCTTTCGTATGCTCTTCATCGGTGCCGCAGAGGACACCACCAGGACCGATAAGTACCACAAAGATCTTTTTTGCATGTGCCGATGTCATCACCAGCATGATGCTTTTTTAGCATACACCAACATGATGCTACCATATAGACACCAAAGTACAAACATGTTATGTGTGAGGTATCACCCCCTCACCCACTTCAACACGCGCGCACACTACTAGAAAAGAGGGCTTTGGTTCAGGCCGGGTCAGCCCATTAGTCCCGGTTCAATCCAGAACCGGGACCCATGGGGGCACTGGTCCCGGTTCGTGAGGCCAGGGGCCTGCCGGGCCTTGTGGGGGCATTGGTCCCGGTTCGTCTGGCCCCTTTGGTCCCGGTTGGTGGGACGAACCGGGACCAATGGGCCTCGCTCCTGGCCCACCACCATTGGTCCCGGTTAGTGGCTTGAACCGGGACCACAGGCTGCACTTTAGTCCCGGTTCATGCCACGAAACGGGACCAATGAGATGCCTATATATACCCCTCGCCCGCGAGCAGAGCACTCCAGTGCTCTGTTTTTCTCTGGCCGGCGAGGGGAGGGCTTTGTGGTGCTCTAGCTCACCTCCTATGCACATGAGGTGTTCGATGAAATGCCCGAGCCACACTAGTTAAGCTTTTTCCTCTCGAAGCTCTGATGAACCGGCAATGGATGTACGGTGACAGACACACCTCCGAGTACATTAAGGGCGTGCATGATTTTCTCGAAGTGGCTGAGGCAAACAAGCAGAATGGTTTTATGTGTTGTCCATGCCCTAAATGTGGGAATACGAAGTCTTACTCTGACCGGAAAATCCTTCACACCCACCTGCTTTACAAGGGTTTCATGCCACACTATAATGTTTGGACGAGGCACGGAGAAATAGGGGTTATGATGGAAGACGGCGAAGAAGAAGAGGACGATGACAACTATGTGCCCCCTGAATACGGTGATGCTGCAACGGGGGAAGCTGCTGAAGATCAAGAGGAACCAGACGATGTGCCCAATGATGCTGCAACGGGGGAAGCTGCTGAAGATCAAGAGGAACCAGACGATGTGCCCGATGATGATGATCTCCGCCGGGTCATTGTCGATGCAAGGACGCAATGCGAAAGTCAAAAGGAGAAGCTGAAGTTCGATCGCATGTTAGAGGATCACAAAAAAGGGTTGTACCCCAATTGCGAAGATGGCAACACAAAGCTCGGTACCGTACTGGAATTGCTGCAGTGGAAGGCAGAGAATGCTGTGCCTGACAAAGGATTTGAGAAGCTACTGAAAATATTGAAGAAGAAGCTTCCAAAGGATAACGAATTGCCCGACAGTACATACGCAGCAAAGAAGGTCGTATGCCCTCTAGGATTGGAGGTGCAGAAGATACATGCATGCCCTAATGACTGCATCCTCTACCGCGGTGCGTACAAGGATCTGAACGCATGCCCGGTATGCGGTGCATTGCGGTATAAGATCAGACGAGATGACCCTGGTGATGTTGACGGCGAGCCCCCCAGGAAGAGGGTTCCTGCGAAGGTGATGTGGTATGCTCCTATAATACCACGGTTGAAACGTCTGTTCAGAAACGAAGAGCATGCCAAGTTGATGCGATGGCACAGTGAGGACCGTAAGAAAGACGGGAAGTTGAGAGCACCCGCTGACGGGTCGCAGTGGAGAAAAATCGAGAGAAAGTACTGGGCTGAGTTTGCAGGTGACCCAAGGAACGTATGGTTTGGTTTAAGCGCGGATGGCATTAATCCTTTCGGGGAGCAGAGCAGCAATCACAGCACCTGGCCCGTGACTCTATGTATGTATAACCTTCCTCCTTGGATGTGCATGAAGCGGAAGTTCATTATGATGCCAGTTCTCATCCAAGGCCCTAAGCAACCCGGCAACGACATTGATGTGTACCTAAGGCCATTAGTTGAAGAACTTTTACAGCTGTGGAATGGAAACGGTGTACGTACGTGGGATGAGCACAAACAGGAGGAATTTAACCTGCACGCGTTGCTGTTTGTAACCATCAACGATTGGCCCGCTCTCAGTAACCTTTCAGGACAGACAAACAAGGGATACCACGCATGCACGCACTGTTTAGATGACACTGAAAGTATATACCTGGACAAATGCAGGAAGAATGTGTACCTGGGCCATCGTCGATTTCTTCCGACCAACCATCAATGTCGAAAGAAAGGCAAGCATTTCAAAGGCGAGGCAGATCACCGGAAGAAGCCCGCCATGCGTACCGGTGATCACGTACTTGCTATGGTCAATGATTTACACGTAATCTTTGGAAAGGGTCCCGGCGGACTAGCTGTTCCGAATGACGCTGAGGGACACGCACCCATGTGGAAGAAGAAATCTATATTTTGGGACCTACCCTACTGGAAAGACCTAGAGGTCCGCTCTTCAATCGACGTGATGCACGTGACGAAGAACCTTTGCGTGAACCTGCTAGGCTTCTTGGGCGTGTATGGGAAGACAAAAGATACACCTGAGGCACGGGAGGACCTGCAACGTTTGCACGAAAAAGACGGCATGCCTCCGAAGCAGTATGAAGGTCCTGCCAGCTACGCTCTTACGAAAGAAGAGAAAGAAATCTTCTTTGAATGCCTGCTCAGTATGAAGGTCCCGACTGGCTTCTCGTCGAATATAAAGGGAATAATAAATATGCCAGAGAAAAAGTTCCAGAACCTAAAGTCTCATGACTGCCACGTGATTATGACGCAACTGCTTCCGGTTGCATTGAGGGGGCTTCTACCGGAAAACGTCCGATTAGCCATTGTGAAGCTATGTGCATTCCTCAATGCAATCTCTCAGAAGGTGATCGATCCAGAAATCATACCAAGGCTAAGGAGTGATGTGGCGCAATGTCTTGTCAGTTTCGAGCTGGTGTTCCCACCATCCTTCTTCAATATCATGACGCACGTCCTAGTTCATCTAGTCGACGAGATTGTCATTCTGGGGCCCGTATTTCTACACAATATGTTCCCCTTTGAGAGGTTCATGGGAGTCCTAAAGAAATATGTCCGTAACCGCGCTAGGCCAGAAGGAAGCATCTCCATGGGCCATCAAACAGAGGATGTCATTGGGTTTTGTGTTGACTTCATTCCTGGCCTTAAGAAGATAGGTCTCCCTAAATCGCGGTATGAGGGGAGACTGACTGGAAAAGGCACGCTAGGAGCGGACTCAATAATATGCAGGGACGGGCATTCTTGGTCTCAAGCACACTACACAGTTCTACAGAACTCTACCTTGGTGACCCCGTATGTCGATGAACACAAGAACAGTCTGCGCTCCAAACACCCGGAGCAGTGCGACGACTGGATTACATGTGAACACATCAGGACTTTCAGCAGTTGGTTGGAAACACGTCTCAGAGGTGACAACACTGTTTGTGATGAGCTGTACTCGTTGTCCAGGGGACCATCTTTGACTGTATTGACTTACAAAGGATACGAGATAAATGGGAATACATTTTACACGATCGCCCAAGATCAAAAGAGCACCAACCAAAACAGCGGTGTCCGCTTTGATGCAGCAACCGAGAGGGGAAAGGACACATATTATGGTTACATAGTGGACATATGGGAACTTGACTACGGACATGATTTTAAGGTCCCTTTGTTTAAGTGCAAATGGGTCAATCTGTCAGGAGGCGGGGTACAGGTAGACCCACAGTACGGAATGACAACAGTGGATCTGAAAAATCTTGGGTACACTGACGAACCGTTCGTCCTAGCCAATGATGTGGCACAGGTTATCTATGTGAAGGACATGTCTACCAAACCGAGAAAAAGAAAAGATAAGGAAGCGAATACATCATACGATGAGCCAAAGCGCCACATAGTTCTTTCAGGAAAAAGGGACATCGTGGGAGTGGAGGGCAAGACAGACATGTCTGAAGATTATGAAAAGTTTCATGAAATTCCTCCCTTCAAAGTCAAGGCTGACCCAAGCATCCTGATAAACGATGAAGATTATCCATGGTTACGGCGCAATAAGCAAATGACACAAGCGAAGAAAAAGTGAAGACTTTCTCCCGCAACTATTATGATGATACCATGCCAACTTTGTAACAGACGAGTATGATACCATTGTCCGTTTTGTACACGAAGTGCATCCAGTTTTTGCCGTAACCCTCTCAACTTTCTTGCACATGCTATGTGGATGAAATGATGATACCATGCCAACTTTCAACCTTTTCAGAGTTCATTTGAAATGCTTTTCAATTTCAGGGTCTTATAGCTCAAAATAATCAATAAATGCATGAAAAATAACAAATGAAGTCAGAAAGGGCAGAAAGAACTGGTACTAAAGGAATCAACTAAAAAGCCTTTATAAACCTCTAGTATTATTGAAACTAAAATTATATAGAATTTATGCAACTAAAATTATCAAAGTTTTTTCTGTTCAAAACATTAAAAGAAAAAAGAATTTTCATAAAATAAATACAAAAGCAAAAAAGAAAATAAAATAAATAAGTATAAACAAAATAAACTTTTATAAATAAGTAGAAACAAAATAAAATAAAATAAATAAGTAGAAACAAAAAATAAAATAAACTTTTATAAAATAAATAAGTAGAAACAAAATAAATAAAATAAATAAACTATAATAAAACAAAATAAATAAACCTTAATAAAATAAATAAAATAGCAACAGTAAGTATTTTGTTGTAAGTAGAAACAAAATAAAAAATAAAGCAACAAAGAAAACAAAAAATGGAAAAAAATAATAAAAATGCCACCTCCTGGGCCACCACGGCCTGAATACGACTAGAAACCCAGCTAGTTGGGCCAGGATTCAGGCCCGCAGAAGGCCCAGCAGGCCCACAGGCAAAGCAGTGTCAAATTAGGCCCATAGGCCTGCAGTTCAGAGGAGTTCGAGAGAGAGGAGGCAGCAGTGCTTATAAACAGGTAGTCGACGCTCTCAACTAGCGAGGTGGGACTAAACTCCCACCACCACGCCGCTGTGCAAGGCCATTGGTCCCGGTTGGTGGCACGAACCGGGACCAATGCCACCCTTTGGTCCCGGTTCGTGCCACCAACCGGGACCAATGCCCCCCCTTTAGTCCCGGTTGGTGCCACCAACCGGGACCAAAGGCCGCCGCTTCCCGCCCTTTGGGCTGCTGAAAAGAGGCCTTTGGTCCCGGTTGGTGACACCAACCGGGACTAAAGGGTGGCATTGGTACCGGTTTGTGCCACCAACCGGTACCAATGGGTTTGCTATATAAGCCAGCACTTGTGAAAATTTCGTCAGTTCTTCGATCCCTCCGACGACGCCGCCAGGCTGCCCGAGCTCGCCGTGCCTCTGCCGCGCCCCCGACCACGCCGCCGTTGCCCCGCCCCGACCACGCCGTCGTCGCCCCTGCCCCCCGACCACGCCGCGCGCCCTCGCCGTGCCTCTGCCGCGCCCCCGACCCGCCCCGTCGACGCCGCGCCCTCTGCCCCGTCGACGCCATCGCCCCTGCCCCGACCACGCCGCCGTCGCCCCTGCCCCCGACCACGCCGCGCGCCCTCGCCGTGCCTCTGCCGCGCCCCCGACCCGCCCCGTCGACGCCGTCGCCGCCCTCTGCCCCGTCGACGCCATCGCCCCTGCCCCGACCACGCCGCCGTCGCCGCCCTCTACACCGACGTCGGCGCCGTGCCTCTGCCCCTGCCCCGACCACGCCGCACCCCTCCTTGGTCAGGCCGGCGCCGCCCCCCTGTCCTCTCCTCTGTTTTTTCACATATTTATGATGTTTTTTCCAGATTATATGTATATGTGTGAGTAATGTATGTGTGTATATCTGATTATATGTCATTTTTTAGATTTTTTGTTCATATATATGATGATTTATTTTTTGCATTTATAAAAAAATGTATATATGTATGTATGTTCTCTGTGCATATAAAAGTTAGATTTTTAGTACATTTGGGTACATTTTAGGTTAGTTTTATCTATATATGTTCTCTGATTTAGTACATTTTAGGTTAGTTTCATTTTTAGAAAAGTTTTATATATTTAGGAAAAGAAGGAAGAGAAGGAAGAAGGAAGAAGAAGAAAAAGTTTTATATATGCAAAAGTTACATTTTTAGAAAAGTATTATATATCTAGCTAGGAAGATAATGAAGAAGAAGAAAAAGAAGGAGAGGAAAAAGGAAAATAAGAAGAAGAAAAAGAAGAAAAGAAGAGGAGAAGAAGAAAGGAATAGAGGAGAAGAAGAGAAAATAGAATATTCTATTTCTCTTCTTCTCCTCTATTCCTTTCTTCTTCTCCTCTTTTTTTCTTCTTTTTTTCTTCAATCTTCTCCTCTATTAATATCTTCTTCTCCTCCTTTTATTTCTTCTTCGTCTTCTTATTTTTTATTGGATATGTCGTTGTCGATATACCCCGTGTCCCGATAACTTCAACACGAGGGGGGGGGGTCGACCTACCCCCTCCCCGATAACATTATTTTCCCATGTATGTATGTCGTCGTTGTCGATATAACCCCCTCCCGGATAACTTCGACCGTGATAACTTATACCACGGGAGCACCCCCCGGCCCTCTCGCTCGACCAAAACTCTCGAGGACACCCAAACCCTAGAAAAAACGATGTCGGTCTCCTACCCCCCTCTCGCGCGCGCCCCTACCCTTGAAGAGTTGCCGAGGCCACCCCAAACCCGGAATAAGCTAGGTCTACGTTTGCACTAATATATCCACCTGCTGTCATGTTTGTGTAATAATTGCCATGTTGTAATATTTGCAGAAACAATGGAGCACGGACGAGACGAGGAAGCAGAAGAGGTGTTGGGGGACATAATCTTAGCCGGAGGTGATGTCTTGTCGTATCTTAACGACAATGATGGTCTGGAAGAACAGGGTGAAGAAGCAGGCTACGGTGATCGAAGAGTGGAGGAGGAAACACATGATTATGATGGCTCCGGTGACCCAATGCTGGTGCAAGAAGGAGCCCGTGGTGACGGCTCCGGTGACCGAACAGAGTCCGGCCAGGTAAATATATTAGTTAAGCCTGTGCTGACTAGCTAATTGATGCATTCATTGTTTTGGTATGTACACATATTAATTAACTCTCGTCTTTCTTCTTTTTTCTAGCCCTCCGGATCGAGCACAACTTCGGTAAAGAGACGAGGCCCGAAGAAAAAGTTGCGCTCGGATGAAAGGTTTGAGATCACAGCAATCGCGCGCGACGGCCAACCGATTGAACCCATCCGGACAAAGGAAGCATTTGCTGCTCAGTGCGGGGTTCTTGTTAGGGACAAGATCCCGATCAGCATCCACCAATGGTATAAGCCTAAGAAGGAAGACCCTGAGGTGTCTTATGTCAATGATATGCAGAAAGATGATCTTTGGACTGAGCTGAAGGCAAATTTCACCCTACCGCCAGAGGACGATCCGGAGAAGCCAGTTGAAGAGCAATTAATCAAGTCTCATGCTCTTAAGAAGATGGCAGACCTATTCAGGAGGTGGAAGAATGAGCTGAAAACGTTTGTCGACAAAGAAGAGACACCAGAATTCATCGGCAAATATGAGAAGATCAGAGATCACTGGCCCGCATTTGTGGCCCACAAGACATCGGAAAAGAGTAAGAAGATGTCAGCGACAAACAAGAAAAATGCTGCGAAGAAGAAACTTCACCATCGCACGGGGTCAGGTGGCTACCTCAAAGCCAGGCCTAAGTGGGCCAAGGCTGAGAATGATCTGCTTGATAAAGGGATCGAACCAGAGACAATGAACTGGCCAGACCGTTGCCGGACTTGGTTCTTCGGGGCTGGCGGAACCTTGGACCCTGTATCAGGGAAGTGCGTTTGGACGGACGAGCAAATGAGAATACCAGTCAAGAGGCTTCAGCACTATATCGATGCAGCGCAGCAAGGGACGTTCGTTCCAGACAGAGAGAACGACGAGCTCACAATGGCCCTCGGGAATCCTGAGCACCCTGGACGGACACGAGGCACGCCAGGCTCCGTTCCGTGGAAGGCTGGTTTTCCGGACGCAGGCGGTTACAAATGCCAGGAGAGGAGGAAAAAAGTGGAGCAGACCCAAATTCAGAAGCTGCACGAAAGGGTTCAAGCGCTAGAGGAACGAGACGTAGCTCGCAGCAAGCGACCTGCCGAAACTACCCCCGAAGCTACCCCGCCATCTCAGCGGAGAAGCAGCGTGGCTTCCACCGAGCTGCTTCAGCCGGAGCATGTCTTGACGGCTCCTGCTAGCTACCCCGTGGATGCTATCACGGAGTCTCAACATTGCCACCTTATGACGCAATGGCAGAACTTCAAAGTCAAGGCGGCTGTCGGCTCTGTTCGACCTCCTGAACCCGGCGCAACTTTTCACTGTCGTCCGATTCCAGAAGGATATGCTAGGGTGACGGTGGACGAAATAACGGAGGGATTTGAGGACCTCCAGCTTGACCACCCTACCGGTGAAGGGGAGACTCGGCTGGGTTCTGCTCTGAAGACTCCATGCCTATGGCGGAAGGAGCTCATCAACCTTCCGAACTGGACGCCTCCGCCTCCTCCTCCTCCTCCGGCGAGTAAGGGCACTCCGCCTCCTCCTCCCTCCTCCTCCGGCGAGTGATCAGGGCACTCAGCCTCCTTCTCCGGCGCGTGGCGGCACTCCGCCTCCTTCTCCGCCTGCGCCGGCGCGCCCGAGCAGCCAGCCTCCTCCTTCTCCGCCTCGTCAGCAAGGGCGGAAGAGACCCGCCGCCGCTCCGGCTGCTCCGGCGCGTCGTAGTCCTTCTCCTCCGCCTCGTAAGCAAGGAAAGAAGACAGCCGCAGCCGCTCCGTCTGCTCTGCCGGCGTCTAGCAGTACAGCCAGAGGCGGGAGGCAATACAGATTCGGTCCTTCTCTGAAGACTCCAGAGAAGTTACCATACGAGAGGACCCCGGAGGAGAACGCGAAGATCGTGCGAGCCGAAGTGACGAACTTCTTTGAAGGGGTGAAAGCAAAGAAACATCCACCTCCGGAGGAGAAGGTAGATCCGGTGAAAGCGAAGCGCACTCTGGCTGCCCTGACAAAACCACCAAAGTCTCCGCCGAAAGGCAACTATGAGCGCATTATTGCAAAGACATTTGTCGAAGCGGAGCGGTCGGGAAGTACTGTCAGTGATCAAAGGTTAAAAGAACGACGAGCTGGGAAAAAAATTGCCCAGCTCGGCGAACAAGCGAACCAATCGTGCCCCCCGCTCAAGGTGTCTAGCGACATCGTCGCTAATGATCCGAGGATGGTGCCCGGTTATAGCAATCTTGGAGATTACCTGCCCGACGATGTACATTATGATTTCTTGGAGGTGGAGGAACACAGATACGAGTACGGGAAGCCTCTCGTCAAAGATGAAAGATCTCTAACAACGATGATGCGAAGATTCCATGATTGGTACATGAAAACCTGCAGAGAGTCTGGGGGGAGGAATACTTTGACGCTGAGAGTTAAAGAGGAGCATGACCTCGTTGGAATTGAACTGTTGAATGTTCCATTTGAGGAGTTCTTCCAGTTTTTCAATCAAAAGGCCCTCGATAAATCAACGGTCACTTGCTACTGTCTGTAAGTAGTACTACTTCTGTCATTAAGTCTCTCTATATAGGTCAGCTCTTTCATTGCATGTATTTATAATTATCCTCACTATATTATGCAGATTGAAGATCGCCGAATTGAAGAAAAGACAAATCGGTGATATTGGGTTCATTAACACAAATCTCATAGATGCAACTGAGGTTAAATATCATGCCGAAAATACCGAGGCCAACTTGCTACGATCGTTGGTAATAAATGAAAACAAAGATATAATACTCTTTCCTTACAACTTCAAGTGAGTGTTACTGTCTTGTGCATATTCGGTTTCCCTTATTAGTCCAGGTTATAGTAATGTAATTGATGACTTATGCATGCGTGCGCAGCTTCCACTATATTCTCCTAGAGATTAAGCTTGAGCAGGGAGTAGTAACCGTCTTAGACTCGAGACGAAAAGATCCCCAGGACTATGCGGACATGACTCAAATGCTCGAGAAGTAAGTTAAATCGATCATTATCCACCATATCAGCAACTTTGTTCATTTCCTGATATCAAGTAATTGTTTTCTTTGTCTGGCAGGGTTTGGAGAAAATTCACCAAAAAAGCTCCGGGACTGCCGAAGAAGCTGCAATTTAGACACCCGAAAGTAAGTACTATAGTAGCATGTTCCGCGCATCTCCTAGTGATTCAAGCGCTAGTTTCATCAATACCATTTAGCATGCTTGCTTATCAGTTTGATTGACCTCTATTTCTTGTAAAGTGGTTGTGGCAGGAACAAGGGAATGATTTCTGTGGATACTACGTTTGCGAGTCCATCCGCCACACGACCTGTGAGCGGGGCTACTCTGACGAACAATATGAAGTGCGTAAGCAATAATATTCACAATTTTATTTTATTACCATCATTTGTGTTGAGTTTCATTTATTCATATATATATGTATTGACCCCCTTCTTCAAATTAGATCTTTCGGATGCGGGATGAACTCCTACCACCAGATCGTATGCGAGCAATTCAAGAGGAATTGGCGGCATTCTTCCTTGACCACGTGATCGCTGAAAACGGAGAATACTATGTGGACCCTGTGTTCATATATAATTAGGAGATTATATTGTAAGAGATAATTATTGTATATATGTAGCCGGTAGTGTCGGATAGATATACGAGAACTTGTTGTTCGACCAATCTCTCGGAGAAGGAGAGGTGGTCGATATCACTTCTCTCTGTATGCATATGTTCATGACGATCTTCTGTTTCCTTCATTTGCTTACTAGCTAGCGTGTCTAGTCCTCTCTATACGTATATAGTACGTAGCGTCGACCAAGCACGGAGATAAGAGAGGACACTTCTCTCTATTAATTAGCTAGCTAACACAATATATGAAACACCTAAATTAACCCCCCAAAACCCCCAACCCCCCCCCCCCTTAAAAAAAACAAAAACCCCAGCCCCTGAAATGCTGACGCGTGGATGCCTATTGGTCCCGGTTAGTGCCACCAACCGGGACCAAAGGCCCTCCTGCCTGGGCTCGCCGCACCGGCCACGTGGAGGCCCATCTGTCCCGGTTCGTGTAAGAACCGGGACTAAAGGGCTAGGGCGTTAGTAACGACCCTTTAGTCCCGGTTCAACAACCGGGACAAAAGGCCCTTACCAACCGGGACAGATGACCCTTTTTCTACTAGCGGCACACCTTCCACACCCCCCCCCCCCCCCCCGCCCCCCTCCCTCTCCCATCCCAATGTCAGAGCATCCATTTGAGACGACAACACACGTGACGCAGCCCGAGGACTTTGGACATCCATTTGGTGTAGAAACACATGCTTATGTGTGATAGGATCTTTTTGTTAGTTTTTGATGCCAAGACTTGTTGATGCCATTAATACAACCTCCAGAAGTCTTTCATCGTCATTCTGGCGTATTCTTATTATTATTATTTTTGCGAGAGAAATTTCAAATCTATTCATTAATCATGGCAGTACAGAGAACACAAAAGTAATAAAAATTATAACTAGGTCTATGGACCACCTAGCGACGACTACAAGCACTGGAGCGAGCCGAAGGCGCACCGCCGTCATCGCCCCTCCATCACCGGAGTTGGGCAAACCTTGTTGTAGTAGACAGTCGGGAAGTCGTCGTGCTAAGGCCCCAAAGGACCAACACACCAGAGCAGCAACCATCGCCGATGAAGAGAGTTGTAGATTGGAAAGATCAAACCTGGAACCACACAAACGAAGATGGACAAAAACTGGATCCAAAGAGATCCACCGAAGACCAGCACCGATCGAATCCCATGAGATCCGACGGAGACACACCTCCACACATCCTCCGACAACGCTATTCACACCATCGGGACAGAGATAGGACGTGGGAGACATTATTACTACGGAGGGACGTCGCCGCCGCCACACAGCCCCAACCAAGATGTTCAACCTAGCAAAAACAAGAACGGGGTCCCTCCCACCGGCGGGGGGCCGAGATCCTCCGCACCTCCATAGGCCAAAGGCCATCGGAGGCGGGGCGGATCCGCGGCGGCGCCGACGGGAGGAGGAAGGAGACGTTTCTTGTGGAGGAGGATGGCGTATTCTTATTTGACATATGAATAACGCCAAACCAACATGTCAGGCCTCAGATGTGGCTATACACACACATAAACATAATTTGTCTTGGACGAAGGTGCCTAAGAGCATGCATGAACATGTATTCCAGAGATCGATTATTTCATCACAAAAAATGTATGTAGTAATGAATTCTATGAAGACGTAAAATAGATGAATCTTAGCAAGACTTCTATCTAAAAGAAAGAGGTGCCCCCATGGAACTCTTAATGACACTCGAGATGATGTAATCCCTTCTATACAAAATTCACTCTTCCACATATTAAAGGAAACTTCCACGCAAATGATTTTCAAAACCTTTCCAGATTTCAAGTTTCCTAAAAATCACAACTAATTTGTGAGCCATGAAAAAAAATGAACCCAATCCCTTTTTACAATATTTGAATATACTAATGTAGCTCCCACTTATGTTATTTTCACCAGAGAAATTGATGTTTCCCCCCACAAAAACATGATGGTATGTGACTCTAAGATCGACACATTAGACTGTTTATGGATATTTCTATAACTTTTCAACTAAACTTTGAATTTTCTAAAAAAGAGAATGGTGATCGGCACTCACGTGGTCAGATTCACTCTAATATCTACACAAACAATTTTTTTTTTGTTTTTTCTTAAAAAACTTTTCAACTCAACTTTAGAATTTTATGAGAAGTAGAATATTGTGATCTATTCCCTCCATTCTTAAATATATGACGTTTTGGCAATTCAAATTTGAACTGCCAAAATGTCATATATTTAGAACCGAGGTAATATAGAATACAATTTACTCATGGTGCTTCCTGGGGTCAGATTCCCACAATATCTACACACCAGATTGTTTTTGGATTTCCACTAAAAACGTTTTTCGATTTTTGTTGAAACTTTTCAACTCAATTTGAATTTTTTGAGAAAAAAAATGAATATCGTGATCAGAGAAAATATATTCCGCTCCCAACGGGCAGATTCATTCTAATATCTACACACTAGATTTTTTTTAAGATCAACTCATGTTTTGAAATTGCCAAAACAAATAATCATGTCATCCAGAGAACAGAAATATCTGGTCACTTCTTCGGAATCAATCATGGTGTCGACGTGGGTATGTCACCTCCTGCATATGCTTATACGGGCGGGGCTAATGTCAACTCTTTGCATCCTTGCATATTTTCGTATTGATGACCATAGAGTACTTGTTTTGATCACTGACTCTAGGACGTTTTGTCTCCTTTTTGTAGGCAATCTTGACTTTATTTTTCTTTTGAACGCACCTACTCTATAGACGGAATTGCTTAGAGAAAATGCACTTGTCCTGTTGCTAGCTAGTAGATACTAGTTTATGTAGTAGATAGCAGATCTCAATGCCAGCTAATGAGAGCTCAGGCTATAGATCACCCACCTTTCACGCTAGAATATAATAGTTGTCCGTACGCTTCCATAGCAACGGCACCGTGCAGCCGTACGCTGCCGCTAGGGTCAACTCTTTGAATGGATCTACACTTTGGACTTTGGTGAGTAAGTACCTGGAAAGTTCAACGGCTGAGAGGAGTTTCACTTTCGTCTCTCTTATTAGTACTATCAGATAAGCAGCAACTAGTATCAGATAAGTAGCAACGTTTTTAGTAACAACACTTACTTAGCAACCCCAACATATAGACAGATAACCTACTCTCATACTAATTCCAGGCCTCAAACATTCAACGAGAAGTTTATATCAGAGTAAATACGCACTTTGGTAGCGCCAACAAATTAAGTAAACACGCCAGTTTGCACAGCTTATATGGATCTCTCCGCGTAATCTCCGCGTCGGATCCTTATTTCTAATAGCAGCGCATCAGAGCTGCATTGCCATCGTAAACTAAAGTGTCACGGACCGTAAGTTGCTAGTGACAGGAGGTGTATTTTATTTCAGCAGGTAGCTTTACTAACTAGCTCATTGACCAATGTGTTAGTTAACTAGTAGCAGCGCTCCGGCATGTGGTCTTACATACAGTTCATATAGTACTACTCCAAAGTCACCGTCTGTCGCCAAGCTGCTATCGGACAAGGAAAAATAGGAGTACAAGTTGCAAAACGTTGCAAAACTCAACCAAATTACAAGCACACAAAAGGAAATTTAAGGAGGCACAAGGTGTCAGAACAATGCATATTCACATATGATATCTTCTCATAATAACATATTACAAGCCCTTATTGCAGACTAAGGCCTCCTCTATTGGGATTTTGGTATGTGCCCAAAAAGTCATGTGGTGTGGGTGGTAAACATACCACACCGTCCTAATGGGGTGTACCACCTCGATCCCAGGGGCATGCACGTCTGTATATACAGGGTCTATACACAAACTAGAGTAAAAAAACTGAAGACTTATACGTGCAGGGGCGTGCTGTTTGGTGGGCTGGAAGGTACGGCGAGGATGGCATTGCGTTTGCCACGCTCAGAGATGCTATTCTCAGCGAACTTTTGGCCGGCGATGTGGAGGCCCTTGCTCTTCTCTTCCTCGGTCCACTCGGCACCGTAGTACTCCTCCTCGGTGGCGTCAGCACTTGGAGGGAGGAGCATGGAGCCCCACTGCGGGAAGTGAACGAGCGCGACAGGAAGCGTGCACACCATGATCATGATGCCCATATACTGGAGTCCTTTGCCGGTGGTGTACTGGGATGATGTGAAGAAGAGGAATTGTGTGAGCCCGCCGCCGACATTACCACCAGCACCGCTCATGCCAGAGATGAGCCCGAGGGAGCGCCGGGAGACGAAGGGGATGACACCATAGACCGCGCCGCATGCAGCCTCGACGCAAATGGAGTAGAGGACCATGCATGTGACGGAGGTGGGGAGACTAGACGCGCGACCAAGACAGATGCAGAAGACTCCACCGGCTGTCTGGAGTATCCAAATGTTCCAAAGACGGGCACGCATGCCGAAGTAGCGAGCGCCAAGGTCGGAGAGGTAACCTCCCATAGGCCGTGCGAAGATATTTGCCAAGCCGAAGCTAGCTGCAATGGTACCAGCAGCACGGAGGTCGAGGTGGAAGCTGTCGTAGTAGTACTCGGCGATCACGTTGTTGGTGGTGAGCTCGACGCCCATGCAGTAGCCATAGATGAAGACAAAAATCCATGTACGATAGTTGGTGACGGCGCCCCGGAGAACCTTGGAGAACTTGTCTTTGTTCATGTCACCATTTTTTTGAAGGCTCCTTAGGTTACCATCAGGAAGATCTTGCCCCATGGTGAGCACAAGCAAGCCCATCACCACCAACATCATTCCTGGCACGAAGTAGGCGATGCGCCATGCCATGAAGGACGTGGCACCACATGCCAGGATGCCGTCGAAGACGAGAGGCATGATGAGTTGTGTGGCACCACCACCCATGTCACCCCAACCCGCTGTCAAGCCACCGACTGTGCCGATGATCTTGCTATTGAACATGGTGCTGATCCAATACTGACATGAGACAAAGGTGGCGAGGGAGACACCGATGAGGAAGCGAATAGTGATATATCCGCCAGGACCATCAATGACGGACATACAAAACACAGCGGGTGCCGAGAGCATGACCAAGAAGGCGCAACCATAGCGTGGGCCAAGGAGGTCGCAAATGGCACCCATGGCCAGCCTTGAGAAGATGGCGCCGGAGACCGAGGCGACCCCGGCGTTGCCGATGTCGGCCTTGGTGAGGTTGAGGTTGTCGCGGATGATAGGGATGAGTGGCGCAGCGGCAAAGGTGGAGACGACGCAGGTGAAGAAGGACATCCATCCGAGGTGGAAGGCGCGCATGTGTGGGTTGCCAAAGGAGAAGATCTTGATGGACTTGGCCTTGTGCTCAGAGTCCACCGGCAGCGAGAAGTTGATGGGCGCCGCAGTGGCGGCGGCCGGGGAGCCGACCTCCGTTTCCATATCCTCTTGTGCTGAGGCTGGCGAGCCGGGGAGCTTTGCTTGCTCCTTGGAGCTGAGCTGAAGTGTGGACTAGGACGCAAGGGGTAGCTCTAGGTATCAAGGTTCTAATGCTAGAGTTGCTGCTCGAGAGACTACAAGGAGGTATGTATTTATAGACCAGGAGCAGCTTCGGTTTGGCATATTCGTTGGCATATGCTTCCTGGGTTTCCTTTGTCTCTTTCAATCGTTTTTCTTCAATTTGCTCAAATTAATGCACATCTTTTGTTATATGTTTGACGTTTTTCTGCTCCTTAATTAATTAACATAGTAAGCAGATTGTACTACATGCTACTTATATATGTGGAGATAATATATATGCAGTGCAGGGCATTAATTGTTGCAAGTACCTACAGGACAGTGCAAAGAGTTGACACTGTATGTAAAAGGTTTATTCGATCTGACTGCGAAAATTGCAGGTTCAGTTATTCCTAAAACGTACTTGATCCTACGCTAAGTACAAATCAAGAGCTCTTTGTTTTTTGCAGTGATGTACTTGTATAGATCAAGAGTTGACTCTAGGTAACTGCAGAGCTAACTACAGTACGTGTTGTGTTACTGCAAACCGTGCAAAGAGTTGACGGTGGAGAAATGTTAATTAGCCTATTGCAGTTGCACATGCAGCATGAGCTAGCTATGGTAGCAGTAGCAATATTCTGTGGGTAGTAGTATTAATCAAGATCTAGCTTGCGGGGAGCTGGTAGTAATTAAGACTAGTTTAAGGTTTAGAGCAATGCTACACAGCCGATGATTTTGCGGACGAGGCATGGACGACACAGGCTAATAATCGTTGGATTGAATCCCTCCATACCTAAGCAACATCAGATCCTACCATCGTCCACCTGTCGTGCATAAAAGGTCGTGTGTGCAGCTATTCCGTAAGGTTTATAACAGCGCCAAACAAGTTTGGGAGAGGACCAATTGACCAAGTTTAGAGGACACTGTTAGTGAAAGCGAACGCCGTGGAAGGAGCTCATGTAATTACTTGCAAGTAATGGCGACATGTCAGCTTGGCTGTCAATAGCCTATGAAATTCGTGGTGCTTATCAGGGTTGCCAAGCTACCTACGTATGATGAGCTTATACGTGAATGGCTGAAACCAATAACCAGAGATGCAATCCAAACGTACAGCTCCTATGTGTTGACGCCGATAACCGATCCAAGAGTTGACGCTGTGATCTTTGTGGACAACCATTAGCCCAGGCCAGGCGTTGCACACATGCAAGAGTACGGATGAGTGCTGTGTCGGTACCTCGTCATCGATCCATCCTTGTACTAGCTAGCTGTCATCCAGATGTATACATCTGGAGATCCACAAGATATCGTAAGTATATTGCTTCATCTTAATTTATCAGAGCAGGTTAAGGTTAAGTAGCTGAGTCAGCAGGACGTGTACTGTTGCATGCACGTCGTGTAGCTAGCTACGAGTCCAGGACGTGTTTTCCGTGCGTGATTCCCGCCCGGTGTGAAAGTCAAATTTGTTAGCTTCAGTTAGTCAGTGCACATGCATGCACGTTGAATTCAAGAACACGTACGTATCGGTCGATCTCAAGCCGGCTGGCAATTTGTAAAACGACGATGTAAAAGTGTCACCGACAGTAACTGGCCGTGGGTTTTGCTTTCGACAAAAGAGTGTAGGGGACACAAGTTGAGTAGTGGTAATTAACTAGTAACAGCCTAATCAGTTGAAAAGGAGAGCTACCGATCAAGTGGGCGTTTATAATTGTAGCTAGGTGCACCGTACAACATCAGTTGACTCTTGGAACACGTACACCACACCAGCACATCCAACTGTACGGTGGCAACAAAAGTCAGGCTCCGCTCATAGAATAATTAGGTGGCGGCATCAATATTTGCGTCGATATGTCCCCACCTGTTGAGCTTACATATCTCCGGGCTGCTGAACCACTTATAGGAGATAAGCTATATATTTGAATGGGACTGCACGCTTAAGTCAAAATGGATGCACAGTTGTTGCAAGTGCAGGGCCGTCCAAAGAGTTGACCCTGTGTATAGAGGGTTTATTCAGATTCGGTGTGGCTGCAAAATTAACTAGTATTCCCTCTGTAAAGAAATATAAGAGCGTTTAGATTCTTTACAGAAGGAATATACGCTAACTACAAAAACTATGCAAATTAAGAACTTGCTAGTTGCAGCGGTTGCACATGCAAGAGCATGGTCGGTGGTGTCTGCAGGTTTCTCCGTCAATCAGTTTGCTCAGTTCGCATTAAGAACTACTACCTTCGTTCGGATTCTTTGGTCCCTTAGTATATTGTGCCAAATTTTGATCATGAATTTACAAAATGTTAATGCATGTCGCAAAAAATAGTATCAATGGAAAGTATGTTCAAATACGAATCCAACGATATAATTTTTATCACAAGCATTAACATTTTATCAGTTCAATTTATACTCAAATTTGGCACAAAATATGAAGATTATCAATAAACCAGGACGCAGGTAGTAGTACTAATTAGTTTAGCTAGGTCGCTCTCCATCATTAATTAAGCAAAGTTGAAAGGAGTACTCCAACACCAAGCTAGCCAGCCACTTGCAGTAGTGTTTGTGCAGGAGAGTATGGGCGGACCGCGAGATCTCGGAGTATGTGCTTCTGAGCTCAAATACTCCTTGATAAACAGTAAAATAAAAAAATCTGCCAACATGTTTTAAAAATTCTGAATATTTTTGTGCCAAACTATTTCAGATGTTTTGTGTGTTTGCAAAACTTTATCATGAAATAACATTCTTGAAAGTCGTGTTAGAAAAGAAACAAAATCGATGCTCCAAAAATGCTCCGATTATAGGGGATCAGTTAGAGTTGCACAGTACATGGAGATCATCCTCTACAATCGCGAGTGTTGTCAAAAAAGCTGGTTAGGTTGGATGGACGACTCTGTACCAGAGGTTTCATGATCTTCTGTCCTCCAGCCTTGATTTCAACTCACAAACAGCAAAGAGCCAACTGTGTCACATTCAGCTATGCAACTGCCTCGATCTGCTGTACATGCAGCAGTACAACTTGTCCTTTGTCACATAGCTGGTGAGATCAAAGACCACAAAGAAGACGTGCGTAACCACCTCGAAGAGTTCCAACCTGCTGCTGGTTAGCATGAGCACTATAGGTTGGTCAATGAGCGACTGGCCTCTCAAATTGTTTACTTCTCTGGTAAGCAAACATGTCGAGACAAATTACGCCGTACTTCGATGTCAATGTAGGATCAAAATATACGGACACGGTCAGACTTTAGGTTACCGATGACGATATGCAGCTAGAATTTCGATGCATATACTAGCATGGAACCACACCTCTCCGTACTTGGTGATCTTGTGCGACGAAAAGAAAGAGAAAATTAGTCTCTCCATCCTATGCAAGCAAACAGCAAGTGTAGGGTGGCTGCTACGGAAGCGTACGGAGTGTAATATCCGGAATAAAAAGGTGGTTGATCTATAGCTTGAACTCTCATTTGCTGCCATCGAGATCCTTAGCCAGTCCAAAGAGTTGACATCAGCCACGCCGTTCAGGAGCAAGAGTACGGATTGGTCACCTATGGTGGTTGATGCGGATCAGACCGTATTGTAAACTTCCAGTCGAGGGCAGCTACGTACTAACGCTATTGGATTTACCATGACTAACCGTGATGCACTCAAAGAGTTTTTTTGTTTTTTTTTGGATTCTGATAAGAACCAACATCAGGTATGAGCACATGATAACTTCCAGTCGACGGTAAGTTTAGTAACGCGAGGATGGCAAGTCGCGCTTCAGTTTATTTTTGACTGAACTTGTCATGTGTACTGAAAATTGCCATCTTTGCATGTCTGAAATTGCCATCGAAAAACGCCAGGACCAGAGTGTCACGCACCTAATGTGTGGCACTTATCATTTGAGTTTCTTTTTGGATCTGTCTAGGATATCTAGGCGTACCCGAAGTATTGCACATCTAAATGACCCAAATTAAACATAAAAAGGAAGAAAAATACACACATAAATCTGGGCGTAAAATCAATGACATATTACTTAGATGTGCATTATTTTGTACTCAGTGATCTAAACACTCTTATATTTATTTAAAGAGGGGGTACACATTTAGATGTGCTTTAGCACACCCGTTTCTTTTTATTGGATTCAACTTCTTCCGCTTGATCCCATCATACGGGACAGGTGGCTACTGCGGCAACATCAAAGAGGTGTTTCCCTCTATAGGTTTGTGTGAGCGACACAAATACTGCTTATCTCGGGTCATTGTTCTCTCCTCTGGAAATTGGAGGACGACCAATCGAGCTGCGGTGGTCAGAAGGATTTACTCGAGATGTATTTTGAAAATTTTACATTATTTTTTCTATAAAATTAAAGACAACAGTCCTAGCGATGGCCGAAGACTTGGCACTGTGATCAGCTGCATTAACAACACTAGGCCAGGCCTCACACATGCAAGAGTACCAGGGGCGGAGCTGGGCCCCGGGCACCCAGGGCCCAGGCCCGGGGCGTGAAAAATTTAATAGGCTATAGTTGTATAATTTTTTTTTGTAGGCCCGGGGCACAGCCCAGTGAAAAGAAGAAGGCCGAAGCCTTGATGGGCTACCGTAGCAGAACGCACACACGCATGATGCAGCGGCATAGTTGTTCGCACCTGGTTCGCCTCCGCTCCGCCCTCCTGTGCATTGTTCGTCCGCCACTGCTTCTCTGCGGGTGCTTCAGTGCCGCCTGCCGCACCTTGTAAATGTATTTGATGCTTTCCTTGTTTCACTCCTAATGCTCTCCATCTATACCATGTTCTACATGTATTAGTGTATAAACTGCTCCGAACTGAAATTTAATTGAAATAATGTGTGTGTATGTATCCAGCCATATAACTAGGGTATTGGTGAACTCAAATTGATGTAATTTTCCAATTTCATTTCATATTGCAGAAAAAGAAGATGAAGAGATTGTTTTCACCGGTGTCCGCAATGGGGGTGTCTACACCTATCATTTTAGATGGAGGAATCAAGCGGCTGAGTGATGATTGGCTGAATTATTGGATGGTTGCTCTATTGAGCGAGATGTTTTTGCAAGTATTTATGACGATGATATTGTATATCGCTTTCAATCATATATGTCTTGTGAAGGGCTTTTACCTCCTCGAAGTGGTAAGTTTTTAGATTTGTATCAATGATATTGTTTCACTTGATGTTTATGCCCTCTCTTATGAAATTTCGCTTTTGATGTCCTGAAGGTGTAGGCTCTTCTTCCACGGTTGATGAGGTTATGCGAGGCATTGATAAAGCAAATCATTGATTTGGTACTCTCTTTTTTATCATGTACTGTTGTTTATAGTTTTATCATGTTTTTATCGTTAGGCATTGAGTTTAGATTATAATTTTTTGTGTGCAATTGAGCCATATTTTTATGAGGTGTCTTTTGAGGTAGTTAAAAGCCTTATTGACGTTAAGTTTTTCCCTCGCGGTGAATTTCTTTTTGGGCCCAGGGCTTTGATCTAATCCTGGCTCCGCCACTGAAGAGTACGGATGAGTGTTGTGTTGGTACCTCGTCATCGAGACTTGAGCAACCTGGATCGATCCATCCTTATACTAGCTGTCATCGAGATCTATAGAGAGATCGATCGTCAAGATACGTATCTCGTATCACCTTAATTTATCGGAGCAGGTTAACTAGCTGAGTCAGCAGGGCGTGTACTGTTGCATGCACGTCGTGTAGCTACGAGAGTCAGCGACGTGTTTTCCGTGCGCGATTCCCGGCCGGTGTGGAAGTCAAATTTGCTAGCTTCAGTCAGTGCACATGCATGCACGCACGTTGAATTCAAGAGCACGCACGTACGTAAGGCCCGGATCGATCGGTCCACATCAAGCCGGCTGGCAAATTGTAAAAACGACGAAATAAAATGTGTCACCGACAGTAACTGGGATTCGTACGTTTAACTAGTCGCCAAAAGAGTGTAGGGGACACAAGTTGCATAGTTGTAACTACCCATCAAGTTGATATATAAAATTGTAGGTGCACCGTACAAGATCAGTTGACTCTTGAAAAACACCAGCACATGGATGTAACTGTACGGTGGCTGGCGGGCTGCGTCTTCATCGGTTCATAGACAAATTATTAATTAGTTGGCGGCGTCAAGTTGCGTCTCTCTGTCCTCCGCCGTCGAGCCTATCTCTGGGCTGCTCAACCACTTATATGAGATAAGGTATATATTTGAATGGGACTGCACGTTAAAAAGTCGTTAAGTGCATGCCCAGCTGTTGCAAGTACAGATCTGGCTGCAAGTACAGAGCCGTGCAATGAGTTGACTCTGCCAATACATTGAGGGTTTATTCAGATTCGATCTAGCTGCAAAATTAAGTACAACGCTAACTACAAAAACCGTGCAAATTAATTAAGAACAAGCTAGTTGCGGCGGTTGCATATGCAAGAGCACAGTCGGTGGTGTCTGCAGACTTCTCCGTTAATCAGATGGTTCAGTTGGCATCGAGAACTAGCCAAAGACTTGCATGTTGTGTGTATGTTGTTACAAAAACTAGTTTAGCTAGGTTGCTCTCGATCATTGAGCAAAGTTGAAAGGAGTACTCCAACACGAAGCTAGCAAGGAACTTGCAGTACTGTTCGTGAAGGAGAGTGTGGGATGGCCGCGACGTCTGGACCCGAGCTCAAATGCTCCCTGATAAACAGTAAATCAAAAAGAAAAGTAAACATATTTAAAGAAATTGATCTTTTTGTGGCAAGCTTTGTCAGATGTTTTGAGTGCTTGCAAAACTTTATCATGAAATGACATTTTTGAAGGTCGTGGCAAAAAAAAGCGATGCTCCAAAAATGCTCCAGTGGATTGGGTTGGATGGTCGACTCAGTACCAGAGATTTCACGATCTTCTTTCGTCCAGCCTTGATTTCAATGCACAAACAGCAAAGTTCCAACTGTGTCACATTCAACTATGCAACTCCTCGATCTGCCGTACATGTAGTAGTACAGCATGTCCTTTGTCACATAGCTGGCGAGATCAAAGACGACAAAGAGGACGTGCGTAACCTCCTCGAAGAGTTCCAACCAGCTCCTGGATAGCATGAGCACTACAGGTCGGTCAATGTGCGACTGGCCTCTCAAATTGTTTACTTCTCCTGTAAGCAAACATGTCAAGACAAATTACGCCGTACATTGATGTCAATGTAGATAAACATATATGGATACGGTCAGACTTTAGGTTACCGATGACGATATACAACTAGAATTTCAATGCATATACTAGCATGGAACCACACCTCTCCCTACTTGATGATCTTGTGTCTTAGGGTATTATTCGTGTAGCTCATGCTTATCATTATGCAACAAGAATAAATGGTCAAACAAGGAGATGGCACGGAGATACATGATGTATCCCATTTGATTTGATTTGATTTGTTAGGTTATCTTCAATGCTGACCGCAAATTTGCGCTGACATCTGTATAAGGACAAACGGGGATTAGTTCGCGGGCACTGATGCCGGAGGCCGCCATCCAACGTTGCCCGCATATATGTCAACCACCGTTCAAACTAAACGGACGAAATTCATGTCAACCGGGAGGATTTTCATATAAACCGGAAGAGATTCATGCAAACCCAGCAGATTTCATATTAACCAGACGAAATTCATTATATTTCATATATACTTCAACTAAAAGCGGACTTGTCCAACTCTGAAGGTATAATTTCGGACATACTTCTATTCTAAACCTAATCAAATGATCGCCGGCGCCCGTTCCTCATGTCCGGCCATGAGCCCCGAGAACTGAAACTCTGACACTTGGCTTTGCCTTATCCATTTCCGTCTCGGCGCTCTACAACTTTGCTCCGTAACCTCCATCACGGCAACTTGGGTGACTAATATGCCGACGAGTATCACCCCGCCTAGCTTGGCTTCAGGCGGGGCGAAGAGCGCTGGCCTTCAAGGGACCCGAGCGGCGGCGACCTACCATGCACTGCTCTTCCTCGCCGCCGGTGGCGCCCACGGACATGTCGGCTTCATGGTCGTGGTGGCGGGGTGCGGCCTTGACGATGTCCTCCTCGTCGTTGGTGTTTCCCCGCACCTCGTCCGCCTCCTCGTCGAACTCCTTGTAGGCGGCCTCCAGTTTCTGCCTGACACTGGCAGTACCGCCAGCGGTTGAGGCAGATCTCGCGGGTGGTGCGGTAGGACTCGAGCAGCGCTGCCTGCTCCGCTACGTCCGCGTCCGGCGCGATCAACCTGTCAGCGGGAAGCTGCTGCTCTGCCTGCTAGTGTTCCTGGAGGAGCTGGAGGTCGTAGGCCGCATCGACCTGCACCTCCCGGAACTACTCCTCCCGCTCATCCCGCACCATGTCCATGTAATGGGCACATGCCTCGCTGATAGTTATTGTGCAATGCACCGGCGAGGAGGGTGGCGCTAGCTCATCCTTGTTCGCGCCCTCCATTGGGACGTCGTCGACCTCCGGCTGCCTGCCTGACTGCCGGCCGATAGCAATGACGGACATCTCCTTCTTCTGCTCCGGCGACAATCCGTCCCAGAGGGCTTTGCAGTGCGAGGAGGCTACGGTGGCAGAGGTGCGGAGAGGAGAAAGGGACCGGAGGCGAATGATTGTGGCTATGGTCGAGGCTGCAGTTTATATAGCAGGAGAATGACAATGGTGGACGGCAGACGGACGGATGGGTGGTGCCGGAGTAGGTTCCTCGGCAACCACATGCAATTAATATGGGCGACTTGGACGAACATGGTTCGTTTGAGCGTGGAGTAGTTGCGTGCACAGGGAAGCGGTGCGGGCGGCGCTCTCTCGGCCTATGCACTGCTTCAAGGCCGGTGCTAGTGAGAGGCCACGTCCACTCTAGCCGGGCATGAATGCGGCACTGACGATGCTCAGGAGCGGCGCTGTCCGTTTCGGGCGGGAAGCGCGCACGGGCGAGGGATAGGGTTCGGATGGGCCATGACGGTTAGGAGCTTGCATCGGTCCAGATGCCCGCAAAGCCTCCTAGTTTGTCTCTGGTTTCTAGGAAAAAGCACGTATGGATCGCTCGGCGGAGAGATACATGCCCCGTTGGATGGCACAACATGTCTAAACAGCATGATGGGGACGTTTGCGGGCGCTTTGACGTTCGGCGTTGGAGACACCCTTATGACTGCAAGCACATGGCTCCACTTTAGCTTTTCATCATATGCAAGCAAACAGCAGCCGTAGGGTGGCTGCTACGGAAGCTTACAAGGTGTAATATCCTGGATTCAAAGGTGCGTGGTCTATAGCTTGATACTCTCATTAGCTGCCATCGAGATAGCAAGAGCATAGCAGGGCACGTCAAAACCGGTGCTGAACGCCCTTCATATCATGTCCAAGTATAGGTCTAGGCACGCTCGGACGTACCTGCCATGTCAGCCCAACCAACCGCTGACCCCACTCCGTCCCCCACAAAAATCCCGGTTTGGAACACTAGCTCACTTCACTCATCTCTCTCGCTCTGTCTCTTCTCCTCTCCTTCGATTTCTCCCCTCCTTCGATCCAATCCACGACTCATGGGAGCATGTCAAGCGCCGGTAGTTGCTCTGACTCGGACCACGATGTCGACGAGGAGCTGGCCCTCCGCATGGCTCTGGAACTTTCAAAGGTAGACATAACGCAGTTTCAAATCTGCCCCCTCGCCGATCCGTCACTGGCGCAGCGTAGATGCCAGAGCTGGCCCCTCCCGGCATGCGCGTAGCTCTGCGTGGGCTGCACAATCCGTGTAGCCCCTCTATCCTCCACCTCTACCACCTGCCGCTGCTCCGCAAGGGCAGCGGTGGGTGGCAGTGCTCGTCCCGCCGGCAGCCGCGGGCGCGCATACCAAAATTGAAGGCATGCGCCGTCCACCGCGAGAGGTAGCGGTCAAGGGAGAGGGAGGCGGCGGAGCAATCCATTCGCTGCTTCCGCTGGTTGCCAGCAAAGCCTGACAAGGACGAGCAGCTCCTCTCTTGGGTCTACCGTTGTTCACTCACGACAGCGGAGACGGACGCTCGCCGGCTCCGGAGAAAGAACGCCAAGGCGCGCCGACTAGCAATTGAGCAGTCGGAGCACGAGGCGGCGGAAGCAGCGGTAAAGGCATCTCAGGTGGCGAAGCTCAAGTGGCAGCATGACTGGGTTGTCTGGTGGATGAAGATGCTCATTGTCGTTTCTAATTCTTTGGAGGACGGCGACGACCGCCACGGCTCCTACTCTGACAAGTCAGATGATCCACCACCTACGGCAGACACCTACAGCTACGCCTGTGACCAGAAGTCGTGGTGTCAAGACAGCAGAAGGTCTCTGAGCTTGACACTAACTCTTGTCACCTGCCTCTAGCACCACCACAGTAGCCACCGAAAGAAAAAATGACGGATCACCTTCTCAACCGAGTTCGACGCGACTCCATCGCTGATATGCAGTTTTGCGGACCTTCAAGATGGCTCATCAAAGGCGAAACCATTAATGTTGGACAAATTTGACCGGGACAACACCCCCCACACACCATCAAACTCTCACCTTTCATGCGAGAATATTATGGCTGTCCGTACGCTTGCATAGCTAGGGCACCGTACAGAGCCGTACGCTGCCTGTTTAAGATAGAGACTCTACTTTGGACATTGGTGAAGTAAGGAGAAGGAGGTGGAACCTCCAAACAAGGATCCCCACACGTACCTGGAAAGTGCAACGGCAGAGAGGAGTTTCACTTTCATCTTTCCTATTAGTAACAGATTACAAACAACACTTAATGAGGACGCCAGCATAGAGACAGATAACCTGCTCTCATACTAATTCGAGGGCCCAAACATTCAAAAGTGAAGCTTAGACCTCTTCCAATGGAAAGGTGTTTAGATGAGGTGCTAAATGTATTAAATAGCTTAGCAACTCAACTCCCCAATGCAGAGGTGCTTAACTTATTGTTGATAAGCACACTTTATTTAATGAGTTAGCACCTAAAGTCTTTCATCCATTGGTCAAGTTGTTTCATTTAAGTGGTTTGCCTAGGTTCACGCGCTTCGCATTGGTTCTTTCTGTGGTCACCAAAGTGCTCTGTCTCCTCTTTAATTGTTGTGCCATGTCATTTTTTTGCTTACTCCACTGTGAAGCACAATAGTACAATGAAAATTAAGATGGCAGAAGGTGTAAGAACGATGCAAACTCATATATTGATCTCTCCTGATAACTTATTACAAACCCTTATTGCAGACTAATGCCTCCTCTAATAGGATTTCGGATAAGCTCACAAGGTCACGCGGTGTAGAAAACAACACCATCCAAGTTGGGAGCACCACCTCGATCCCAGGGGGCTGGTGGCGTGTACGTCCGTGTATATATGCATCGTGTGTGTGTATACGCGTGCGATGGTAATCGCTAAAGACTGGCACCTGGCAGAACAACAAGCCAATGTATCCACTAAGGTAAAAAGACTAAAGCCTTATACGTGCTGGGGCGTGTTATTTGGTTGGCTGGAAGGTACGGCGAGGATGGCATTGCGTTTGCCGCGCTCAGAGATGCTATTCTCAGCGAACTTTTGGCCGGCGATGTGGAGGCCCTTGCTCTTCTCCTCCTCCGTCCACTTGGCTCCATAGTACTCCTCCTCGGTGGCGTCAGTGCTGGGAGGGAGGAGCATGGAGCCCCATTGCGGGAAGTGCACGAGCGCGACTGGAAGCGTGCAAACCATGATCATGATGCCCATGTACTGGAGTCCTTTGCTAGTGGTGTACTGCGATGACGTGAAGAAGAGGAACTGGGTGAGCCCGCCACCGACATTACCTCCTGCACCGCTCATGCCAGAGATGAGCCCGAGGGAGCGTCGGGAGACAAAAGGGATGACACCATAGACCGCGCCGCATGCATCCTCCACGCAGGTAGAGTAGAGGACCATGCATGTGACGGAGGTGGGGAGGCTAGACGCGCGGCCGAGACAAATGCATAAGACTCCACCGGCTGTCTGGAGGATCCAAATGTTCCAAAGACGGGCACGCATGCCGAAGTAGCGGGCGCCGAGGTCGGAGAGATATCCTCCCATCGGCCTTGCAAAGATATTTGCCAAGCCAAAGCTAGCAGCAATGGTGCCAGCGGCACGGAGGTCGAGGTGGAAGCTGTCGTAATAGTACTCGGCGATCACGTTGTTGGTGGTGAGCTCGACGCCCATGCAGTAGCCATAGATGAAGACAAAGATCCATGTACGGTAGTTGGTGACGGCGCCTCGAAGAACCTTGGAGAACTTGTCTTTGTTCATGTCACCATTTTTCTGAAGGCTCCTCAGGTTACCGTCGGGAAGGTCTTGCCCCATCGTGAGCACAAGCAAGCCCATCAGCACCAACATCATTCCAGGCACGAAATAGGCGATGCGCCATGCTGTGAAACGTGTAGCACCACATGCCAAGATGCCGTCGAAGACGAGAGGCATGATGAGCTGTGTGGCCCCACCACCCATGTCACCCCATCCCGCCATCAAGCCGCCAACCATCCCGATGATCTTGCTACTGAACATGGTACTGATCCAGTACTGGCATGACACAAAGGTGGCAAGAGAGACGCCAATGAGGAAGCGGATAGTGATGTATCCACCGGGACCGTCGATGACGGACATGCAGAACACTGCTGGTGCGGAGAGCATGACGAGGAAGGCACAACCATAGCATGGGCCGAGGAGGTCGCAGATGGCGCCCATGGCCAGCCTTGAGAAGATGGCGCCGGAGACCGAGGCAACCCCGGCGTTGCCGATGTCGGCCTTTGTGAGGTTGAGGTTGTCGCGGATGATGGGGATGAGCGGAGCGGCGGCGAAGGTGGAGACAACGCAGGTGAAGAAGGACATCCATCCGAGATGGAAGGCACGCATGTGTGGGTTGCCGAAGGAGAATATCTTGATGCACATGGCCTTGTGCTCGGAGTCCACCGGCAGCGAGAAGGTTATGGGCGGTGTGGCGGCGGCGGCTGAGGAGCCCGCCTCCATTTCCATACCCTCTGGTGTGGAGGCCGGAAGGCTTCTACTTTCCTTGCTCCTTGGAGCTGAACTGAACAACTAATGGACTAGGAGGGAAGTGCCAGCTAAGTACCAATGTTGGAATGGTATGAGTTTCTGCTCGAGAGACTACAAGGAGGTGTGTATTTATAGACTAGGAGCAGCTTCGGTTTGGCATATTCCTTGGCATATGTAGCTCGGGTTCCCTTTGTCTCGTTTTTGCTCGAATGAAATCACACCGTTTGATATATTTTTGACGTGTTTCTGTCCTTAATTAACATGGTATTTTAGTTAAGCAGTTTGTTGCAACGTTTGTACATTTGTTCCGTTCAACTATCATGGCTCCCAAACTACTTGGTAGTACAGTATATGATACGGATATATATGCTGTGCAGGTCGTTACTGTAGCATGTACATCGTACATCTGTCCAGTTCAGTTCCTTTGATTCATAGGAATTTTAGAAGACTTGGATCCTTAGGAATTGTTGCAAGTATCTGCAGGACAGTGCAAAGAGTTGACACTGGGGTTAATTTGTTCATCTGACTGCAAAACTAGCAGGTCGAGATATATTTCATAAATGTACTTGATTCTACGCCAAGTACAAAATTAAGTGCGCTTTTTTCTTTCATTCAAAGACTTACTACATGATCTGTGTGTCTATTGAGCTTATCAGGGTTGCCAAGCTACGTATCTGATAATCATGTACATATGATTGAGATAATTACCAGTCGCATCGATCTCATGTGCAAGTTTGTAGTATACAAGAGATGCAATCCAAACATGCAACTCCTACGTGTAAGACCTACTGGTACAACAAATATTAGCCCAGTCCAGGCGTTACACCTAGTCCGAGAGTAGGGATCAATCTTGTGTTGGTACCTCGTCATCGATCCTAGCACGACTAGGTACTTATCCTACGAATTGGACGATCGATCCGTTAGATGGCATCGACCGCTAAATGTCTCTGGAAATGGACAAGATACGTATCTCGTTTCACCTTAATTGTTTATCACTTATCATCAGAGCAGCTTATAACTGGCCGAGTCAACTAGACGTGTACAGTACTGTTGTACCTGACTGAGTGAGTGATTTAGTCGTGGATCGACGTGTTTCCCGTGCGTGGTTCCCGGTGTGAATGGAAGTCAAATTTGTTAGCTTCAGTCAGTGGGCATGCACGCCCGTACGTTGAATTCAAGAACACGTATACGCACGTACGTACGGAACAGATCTTGTAGGTAGCTTATATATGAGCCAACAGGGATTTTCAAAACTGTAAAACGACGATGTAATTAAAAGTTTCACTGGCAGTAAAGTGGCCGTGGATTGTTAACCTAATCGTCAAAGGAGTTTAGGCCACAAGTTGAGTAGTGGTGACTAACTAATAAGTAGGCAAATTAGTACCGATTAGTATATTTATTATTGTATGCGCGTGCACCGTTCAAGAGTTGACCCTCCAGAAACACGTATACATGCATGTATATGTTGGCTGGCCGCGTCTTCATCGGTGTGAAGTAAAGTCAGGCTCCCTTCGTTAATTAACCTATCCTATTGGTTGGCGGGCGGCATCGATATGTCCTCCGCCGTTCTGGGCTGCTGAACCACTTATATGAGATAAGCTATATATATGTATGAGTGAGACTGCACTGCACGTTAACTCATTATAAGTCCATGGATAGTTGTTGCAAGTACAAGGCCGTGCAGATATACAGTTGACTCCGTGTGTATAGATGGCTTATGCGACCCGATACGCAGTGCAAAATTAACTGGGGCAAAACAAGAACTAGATAGCTTCGGAGGTTGCACATGCAAAGAGTTTGGCCGGAGGTGTCTGCAGGCTTCTTCGGTAAAGAAAATTGGAAGGGCTTCTCCATTAACTACATGACACCCCGCCTGTTATTGTAGGAATATTTTGCAATATATTCAGTTAGAATTGGTTGTATGAAATATAAATATTTTTTTGAGCTGTGAAATATAAATATTTAGAGTAATAATATGAGAACGAAAGCTAAAAATAAATATGATTTGTGATGATTGATTATTATACAATGTTATATCATAGTAGAATGTAAATTCTCATGCATGTTTGCATGTCGAGGTGGCTTTTATTATGCATGATTTCATGTTGTGTCAAACCTTTCTTCATGCATGTTGAATGATGAGGTGGCGTATTTACATGTTGAGAGAAATAGACTAGTGGGACAATAATGTAAATATCATAATAGAATGTAAATTCTCATGCATGTTTGCATGTTGAGGTGGCTTTTATTATGCATGATTGTATGTTGTGGTGAATCTTTCTCCATGGATGTTGAATGATGAGGTGACGTACTTGCATGTTAAGAGAAATAGACCGGTGGGGACTAGCTATTTAGATATAGAAGATTAGTTACACACAATCTAGTTTAGCCAGAGACATGCATGCATGATGTCTATATTTTTTGGCAAAAAGATTTGCTCGCGAACATTGAGCAAATCTAAAAGTACCGGCCGACTGAACAAAGGTCACCAACAAGTAGTAGTACTCCGGCCGGAAATTCAGGGGCACGCAAGTGCGGAGGCACGCACTTGCCAAGTCCTGCCTGCTCGCTCGATTGTCTCGCGATTCACGAAGTAGTTGAATCCCGCACGAGCGCAAAATAAGTTTTAAGTTTCAATGGTTGAAACTTATGATTTTGCAATTAAAATACTTGATTTTCTCGCTTGCTTGTACCCAGTTTCCGAGAGAAATTTTTAACCAAGTTTTCTGTCGATTCTAGGCAAAAAGTATGTGATTTTATTTGTCGCTCGTTATAAGCTTCAACAGTTGAAAGTTAACATTGGTGCTAAATCTTCTTGATGAAATCTTACTGGTTCGACTCGTGGACCTTTTCCAAAGAGTAGTGGACTTTTTTTTAAAGTAGTCAAAACATATTGAAAAGGATCTTGTTTGAAAGCGCTGGTCATGAGAAACATGGATATGAAAACATAACTTAAGTCTAATTTTTCATTCAAAAGATATAGAAGTATGAATATTGGAAGCCAAAATAAAAAACCCGTGCGAGGAGTCAGTTCCCTGAGAGCTGTGTGTCACAAATCCTCTCCCATACTCCTGCGCCAAGGATAGTTTTTCCTTTCAGAATACACCTCCACTCTATATTAATCACCAGAAGTTCTTAGAGGGATACAAATGGCATCATGGGGGGATCCCAGCTAACACATGGCATCCGGCGACCCCCTTATCACCAACAACCGAGCACATTGGCGGATGAGTGCCACCGGAGAACGGCAGCAGAAGGAAGCACTACTAACGACGGCAGCGAGATCACGATACGCTGATAGCTTTCGGGACGAACTTGCCAACGATTAATTTTGGGTACACGATGCTGGGAGAGATGAACAGTCTCGATCGGCCGTACGACTAGTAGTACAACAACATGTCCTCCTCGTCCGGTAGACCTCTGCATAGGTGGCGAGATCCAAGGCGACAATGAGACATGTTCGTCAATGAGCTACTGGCGTCTAAACTTATTTACTTCTCCAGTAAGTAAGCAAGACGAGACAAATTTACACCCTACTCCGATGTTGGCCGAGTGCTACGCGGTCACGGTCAGACTTTAGGGCTGCAAGCACATGGCTCCACTAGCTAGTCTCTTTGTCTTACGCATGCAATGCAAGCAGCAATATTCTGGCTTGAAAGATGGGTGATCTACAGCCTGGACCTCATCGAGAACTCGCATGACAAGTGCATTTTGTCTTAGCTCTTAAGCAAAGTCGAGAGACTTAACATTAGACGCGGCCGTACAGGAGATAGAGTACGGGCTGGTCACGTACGGTGGTTGATACGGACTGGCCGGTACTCTCAACCTCCGATCGATGGTAGTAGAGTAACTATTTTTCGAGAAGACTTTCGATCTATTTATTATATCATAACAGTGCTAAAATCACAGAAATAACAAAAATTACATCCTTGTGAGTATCCATGTTTGTAGACCATCTAGCGACGATGACAAGCAATGGAGCGAGACGAAGGTGTGCTGCCGGCATCACCCCTCCCGCACCATAGCAGTGGCAAACTTGTTATAGTAAACAGTCGATAAGTCGTCGTGGTAAGGCCCCATAGAACCAGCGGAATAGAACAAGAACCGTTGCCGACATCATTATTGTTTAGAGGCACTCCATTCTACCATCTAAGTTCAGAGGCATATCTGTATATGACGAGATTCATCTCTCCATGAGACACCTTCCATCAGACATTGCAATGGACATCATTATTCAGGGTTGCTGGGCCATCTGGATGAGTAGAAATGACAAAATATTCAGGCGAGCTACCCCATCTGTGGATACTTGGAAGCATTACTTGAAAGAAGGACTACAAGCTTCAGAGCTCAGAGCTAAAGCATCAAAGTCAGAAAAGATCAGAATCTGGATACAACAGTACATTTAATTTAATTATGGGATTTCCTAAAACTGGTATTGGTTGATTTGTACTATCCTTGTATTTGTACTGTTCTTTTAATTAATGAAAATATACCGTAGAACAATTGTTCTACGGTTTCGGCTCAAAAAAAAGAACCGTTGCCGACGAAAATAAGTATAGTTCCAAAGGATCCAGCCTGTTGTAGAAGCCAAAGTAGGAAGCATCACTGTTGGACTTACCATGACTACCCTAGATGCATGCCAGAGTAAGTACGCTACGTGCATTATCACCCGCAACGTTTTGTCCGTTAATTAACTTGTCTAATTAGGTGCTGGCCCAGCAATGCATTAACCAACGTTGGTGAAAACGATGGATTGTTGTGCCGGTTGTCAGATAAGGATTGTAAAGTCCGAGCTCCATCGTTGCTGGCATGCAAGTTCCAGGAAACGACAGTGTCTAGTACGTTTCCAACAATCTTGCGTATGCCCAATTGACCAAATTGAGTTAATAAAATAGTGACCGCTATATGTATCCCTGCCTGTGAAAACGATCGGGCAGCGGGCGTTTCAAATGGTGCGACGTCTGCCGTATCTAAAGGTCGCTTTCATTCAGCGAAACTTTGGCACCATTTGGAAGATACGATTAAACTTTGCCATGACCTGACGTTTAGTTAGTCAATTAGTGCGCGTCTGCTTATGCTTAGGAAGTTCTTATACTTTCTTTCCTAGTTATTCGGGGATCCTAGCGCGGATATCACACCGAAACATCGTGTCTTCCGTTGATTCTTATAGGGCCGTAAACCTAAATATCAATGAAAATAAATCCCTCTGTCAACAAATAGAAGATGTTTTAAATCAAAAGATAGTGATCTAAACCGTCTTATATTTGTTTACGGAGAAAGTACATGATTATTTCTCACTCCAGAGATTACTTCGCGGCGTGCATTTGCATGCTGCTCCAGTACGATTTCACCCGTGAAAGTTAGGAGATGATGCATGTTCGTTGAGTGTTACTTAGAGATATGAGCTCCTTTACTTGTGTGGCGCTTTTCGCGCTGTTCCTTCTCCGTGGGTTTAGTACTTCCCTGCTTCACAAAGATGAAGCGATGTCTTGGACAAGAGTCCATTCAACGTATTTGACTTGGCTACCGGAATCACCCTCTTCACCGAGTGTCAGAATCTTTACCAAATGTATTTATCGGACACTCGGTACGTAGTAAAATCCTAGTATAACCTAAACGGACTGATAGGAAAACACTTGGCATATCCAGGAAGGGATGCTTTTACCGACTGTGCAACCGGTGACACAAGGTAAAGTCTAAGCCTGCACGTTTCCTTGCTCGTGGCGGTTGACATCGATCGGTTTGACACCGTCCATTTATGCAAGAATTTCTATATAGACCCTCGGAAAAAATATTGCAGCCATTTGAACTGTTTATCTTTACCAAATGTTTTTCCTCGCGCTAGGTAAATTTTGTTTTCTATCTTTTTTAGATGAGGCACTAGTTTTGACGGAAGACTTTTTAGTGGCCATGTAGTTAAATTAGAAGTTTTTTGTGGACTTGTAGTTAAAATATTTTACCAATAGTAATAAAATTGAAATATTTACATGAAATACGTAGTCTCCCTCTTTTCTCTCCCATTGTTTTTTCTGTGCTTCCACTCTACCCTTTTTCCCTCGTCGCTTCTTTCCCACTCTTTCTCTTCCGTTAATTTTTCCGGCTCATTGCCCCCCCCCCCCCCCCCCCCCCCCACACACACACACACACAAACATCTGTTGCCCTTTTACAACTACTCCTTCCAGCTGGAGTCGTTGTAGGCTTGCATTGTACAACTCGGGTGCACTTGCAGCCATGCACTTCACACGGCTCACGAACCACCTACACGCTCGATCAATCTTCGTGTCAAACAATACGAGAGCTCAGGCTATAGATCACGCGTCCACATTTGCACTCAAAATATCATGCTACTCCATGCACGAAGCAACCACAATACGTCCATACGCTTGCATGTGATTGGAGCCAGAGCCAACAACCCTTTGCACAAAGTCTACCATGTTTTGGATATCAAGTCATCAAAATAGTTTTCAAACCATGGCTTTTGATCAATATTTTGGTATGCCAAATAGCATCAATACAATCTCTTCTGAAGTTATCTCTGGGTTGAAAAGTAATCATGCATGCAGCTTACTTGACAATCTCAATTGCACGGGGATATATAGCTTATCGTAGTATACATATTTTTGCAGCTCTGGAAATTCCAACGAGGAACGTGTCTCTCCGTGTGCCTAAACACCAGTACAATCAAGAAACGTGCAAGTCCTTCATAAGCAAAAGCATAGGTCAATTATATAACTATAAGCTTCAACTAATGACAACGTTTAGTTTGTACCTAAGATTCAGCTTGGTCCTCTTTTTCGCCGAAAGTCCCCTTTTGATGTTCTTCTCTTTCAGAGTGACACCTTTAGATTTCCGCAAGTATATATATATATATATGCCCGGCGCTGATCATTTTCCTCAAACTTGTTACATATGGCATGCTGAAAGTCCCTCTTTGGTCGCTAGCTAAAACTTGCTGACTTCAGGGTGCATGCATGTACGACCAGAATTCATAAGAAGCGGCACAACAATCGCTTTCACCAACGTTGGTCAATGCTGAGCAACCACCAAATTGAACTAGTTAAGCAGCAAAACGTGATGGAAGAAGCAAAATACCCTCATGTGAACAAGAAAAAAAAAGTGAAATACCCTCCTGTCGCTAACACCAATATATAAAGTACACGGATATTAGGTTGATGATTCTGATGTAGCGAGAGTTATACATACGTTTTAATATGTATAGCAGTCAGTACCATACCGTACTATTAATTGCATCCATATGTCATAATTTTATTTTATTTTGCATGTGTATGTACGGGGCCATGGTGTACATGTACTTTTGCAGCTAGAGTTAACTTCTTGGATGCAAGTTGAGTTTGGCTTGTAGTACCTACGTCTTTGATTTCACCATCCTTAGATAAAATGTATCCAGGCTGTATGATTTTTTTTTTGCGGGATTATCCAGGCTGTATGATAACCACCATGAAAAGCAATGAAAAAAAAACGTACACGGGGATGGGCTTAATAGAAAACATAATCACTACCGTGTAAACCCGCACCGAAACCAGCGATCCGGGACGGATGTACTAAACCTTAGAGGGGGCCAGGTAGAAATCATGTTGCTCTTTTACACACAGAGTTGAAGTGTACATGCAGAAAATTTTCAGTCCTAGTGGTCGCCATGGTTCCACTGTGCAGCCGCTTGGCTTCTTCACTGTCTGGGATCTAGTCTTGTTGCGCCCCCCCCCCCCCCCCCCCCAACCGCCCGGCCTTCCGAGGACTTTGGCCATCCCTTTGTTTTAAGCACACAAAAAAATGACTTGTGGATTGTGAATATTTGCATTGATCATATGCCGTAGCATATATAGAGTACAAGGGCAAAAATATCTCAACCGTATCCGCTATACATGGAAACACTACTAGGAAAAAGCCTGCTAGTGGCGCACCTGTTTTGCCTACTAATGGCGCACTACAGGTGCGCCACTAGAATTTTTTACTAATGGCGCATCAGGCAGTGCGCCATTACTATCTGACTTAGTAATGGCGCACCACATAGAAGTGCGCCATTACTAACATTTTTTTTCAAATTTTTTTCAGAAATATTTTTTTCAATATTTTTTTCGTTTTTTTCTTAATCTCGGGTCACTATGGGTTAATCCCGGGTCAATATGCTTAATCTCAAGTCAAATCGCACTTCGTGGTCAAACTTCCCGAAAGGTCACCCATCCTCACACTACTCCAGCCCAAGCACGCTTAACTTTAGAGTTCTATCCTACCCCAGCACCAGCTCACTTAACAGGTACTTGTTGATATATCTAGCATATCAATCCTATTAAACCTTGTTCATGTCTAGGACTTTGTTCATGTTCATGAGTGTGATGAAATTTTGAAAAAATATTTCAAACTTCCCGGTCATATTACATATCATATTTTGAAAAGAAATTCAAAAAAAAAAAGTTTTTTCGAGACCAATTTTTTTTCTGTTACTAGTGGCACACCTAGCAAATGGTGCGCCACTAGTAAGTTTGAATTTTTTTCATTTCCCCCCTCTAGATCTTCAAAGCCCCGTATCTTTCGTTCTGTTAGGTTTTTGGGGTTTTGAAGATGTTGAACAAGGTTCCCTCCGGTTCAAATCGTATGTAACTTTTTGAGTAGATGATTTTTATATAAAAAACTTTTTAATCCGAGTTCGTATGCAAAAGTTATGCCCATTTTACAAATTCCAGAGTGATTTTGCAAATAAAGTCAAAATTCACATTTGTAAATTTTCCCTACAACTAGACCACATATCACATGGGAAACTTATTTTATTTTATTTTTTTGACATTTGCATCATTTTCTTTTATTTTTTCTAAAACTGAAAAGGCGGTCCAGGGGGCATTCGGTGGAATTTTTGGGCAAAGTTAGTAATGGCGCACCGTAGGTGTGGTGCGCCATTACTAGTTGTGGTGCGCCATTACTAATTTAACTAGTAATGGCGCAAAACACCCACGGTGTGCCATTACTAACTTTGAAAAAAAAAATAAAAAAAATTTGTTAGTAGTGGCGCACCGAGGGTGTGGTGCGCCCTTACTAGTTAAAACTAGTAATGGCGCACTGTCCCCTGGTGCGCCATTACTAGTTTTTTTAAAAAAAATTGTTAGTAGTGGCGCACCGAGGGTGTGGTGTGCCATTACTCGTTAAACTAGTAATGGCGCACTATCCCCTGGTGCGCCATTACTAGTTTAAAAAAAATTAAAAAAAATTTTGTTAGTAGTAGCGCACCGTGGATGTGGTGCGCCATTAGTATTTGGACACTAATGGCGTACCAACACATGGTGCGCCATTAGTATATAGTAGTGGCGCACTACATGTGTGGTGCCATTAGTGTTCATATTATCTATAGCCCTTTTCCTAGTAGTGAAAGGTTCCGGAGATATCCGTAGACTAGGAAACAATAAAACAAGATCGTAGCTGCCTAATGTACATGCGATCATGAGTATCTTAACCCCCCCCCCCCCCCCCGGCAGTCGATACGTCGCTAGTGACGCAGAGACTGGACCGGAACTCCTCGAAGGTAGACGTTGGTAACCCCTTGGTCATGACATCGGCAAACTGCTGAGTGGTGGCAACGTGTAACACACGAATGCGGCCAAGAGCCACCTGCTCACGCACGAAGTGTATGTCCAGCTCAATATGCTTCGTGTGGCGATGATGAACGGGGTTGGCGGAGAGGTAAACAGCCGAAACGTTTTCACATTACACAAGAGTGGCACATGAAACGTCGTGATGGAGCTCCTGAAGAATTTTCCGTAACCAAGAACACTCAGAAACAGCGTTGGCCACAGCCCTGTAGTCTGCCTCGGCACTGGAACGAGAGACCGTAGGCTGTCGTTTCGACAACCAGGAGATGAGGGATGGCCCCAAGTAAATGCAGTAGCCGAAGGTGGATCGACGTGTGTCCGGATAGCCAGCCCAGTCAGCATCAGAGTAAGCGACCATTTTGGTGGAGGAGGATGATGTCAAGGTGAGCCCAAGGGACATGGTGCCGCGGATGTAACGCAGAATCCGTTTCACCAAGTTCCAATGACTGTCACGTGGAGCATGCATGTGTAAGCACACCTACTGTACTGCATACTACAAATCCGGTCGTGTGAGGGTTAAGTACTGTAGGGCACCGACGATAGACCGGTAGAACGGACCATCCGGTGCAGGAGAACCCTCAAGCGTGGAGAGTTTGGCCTTCGTGTCAACGGGAGTGGCGACGTGCTTGCAATTAAGCATGCCAGCGCACTCAAGAAGCTCATGTGCATACTTCTGTTGATGAAGGAAAAACCCGTCGAAGCGCCGAGTGACCTCGATGCCGCGGAAGTAGTGAAGAGGCCCCAAGTCCTTCATGGCGAATTCAGTGCTGAGACGAGCCCTAAGCTGGTCGATAAGCTGAACTAAAGAAGCCGTGAAGATAATGTTGTGGACGTAGAGCAGGAGATAGGTGGTTGCTGGGCCGTGATGGTACACAAACAGAGAGGCATCGGAGCGAGTAGCTCGAAAGCCTAACTGCTGAAGAAAAGAGGCGATATGCTGATACCAAGCTCTCGACGCCTGCTTCAGTCCGTAGAGGGACCGGGAGAGCAGACACACATGATCAGGATGTGCGGCGTCGACAAAACCAGTGGGCTGCTGGTAATACACCTGTTCGGTGAGATGGCCGTGGAGGAACGCGTTGGAGACATCCAGCTGATGAACCGGGCAGGCACGAGACACCGCAATCGGAGGAATGGTGCGAATCGTGCCCGGCATGACGGCTGGAGCGAAGGTGTCGGTGAAGTCAACTCCGGCACGTTGCCGGAAACCACGAACCACCCAACGAGCCTTGTATCACTCAAGGGTACCGTCGAGATGCGTCTTGTGTCGGAAGACCCACTTCCAGCTGATGATGTTGGCATGGCGGGAAGGTGGGACAAGCTGCCACGTGCGATTGCGTTGCAGCGCATCGAACTCCTCCTGCATGGTGGCAAGCCAGTTGGGGTCGCGAAGAGCGGCCCGAGCTGATGACGGAACCGACGACGGTGAGGTGGCCGAGGCCGCAGACAAGTACTGCTCGGTCGGATAGCGAGTATTCGGCCGAAGGGCACTCGTGCGCGACCGCGTCGTGATGTGGAGCGGAGGCGCGTCGATGAGGATCCGATCCGGTGACACTAGAGGTGCATCCAGCGGGGTAGACCTGGGCGGGTCCAGTGAAGGAGCGCGGGAGGCCGGGGCCGCATGTGGCGGGCCCAGGGCTGCCGCTGGCGAGGGCGAGGTCGAGGCGCCCGAGACGGAGGCGCGTGACCCCGAGGCCGTAGAGGTGGCCGAGCCCGTGGAGCCACCCGGCACCCAGATGTCCGAGGCACTCCGGACGCCCGTAGAGTCGCCGGAGGCAGACGGGGCCGGACGTGGGCGGCCGCCGTGAGGGGGCGGCTGCACTGGAGGAGGCCCGTCAGTGGGAGGCCCGCCAAGGAGAGGCTGGGTCGACGAAGTCGGTGCATCCACGGGAGGTACTTGTTGAAACGGAAGCACTTTTTCGTCAAAGTAAACATGCCTCGAAGTGATCACCCGATGAGAAACTGGGTCATTGCATCAATAGCCCTTGGTGTTGGAGGGGTACCCAAGAAAGATGCATGCGAGGGAACATGGAGCAAGCTTGTGGGGGGCGGTTGAAGCGGTGCTAGGATAACAGAGGCAACCGAAGATGCGAAGATCATCGTATGATGGGGGAGTGCCATAGAGCAACTGATGTGGCGCATAATTCCAGCGAACGCGGCATGGCCGGATGTTGACAAGAAGGAACGCCGTGGCGAGAGCATCGGGCCAGAACTATGGCGGGATGTTGGCATGGAATAGGAGGGTACGAACGCAGTCATTGAGAGTGCAAAGTACACGCTCCGCCCGCCCGTTTTGCTGCGAGGTGTAAGGACATGTTAGACGAAAAACAGTACCATGTGTGGCGAGTAAGTTACGAACGGAAAGACTATCGAACTCTTTCCCATTGTCTGTTTGAAACGCAAGAATGGATCGACCTAAGTGCGTAGAGACAAATGAGTAAAAAGATGTGAGTGTTGAGAGAACATCAGATTTCTGCCGAAGGGGGAAAGTCCACACATAATGCGTAAAATCGTCTAATATGACAAGATAATAAAGATAGCCAGAGTTGCTTGCAATGTGCGATGTCCAAATATCACAATGTATCAACTGAAAGGCATATGAAGCAATAGTGGTAGAGTCGCTAAAGGGAAGACGCACGTGTTTGCCAACACGGTAAGCATGACAAGTATGGTCATCGACCTTATTACAAGTGAAAGAAAAACTACGAAGAATATGACAAAGTGTGGCGTGATTAGGATGACCCAGACGAGCATTCCAGAGGTCCACACCGGCGGAGAGGGCGACGGGGGTGGTGCCAGTGGAGGATGCTGGGTGGACCGGGTAGAGTTCATCGGGGTTGTCACATCAGTGAAGAACCATCCGGGAACGAGCATCCTTCACAGAAATACCACAACCGTCAAATTCAACAGTAATTGAATTTTCACGAGTAAGACGGCGAACAGAGACTAGATTTTTCATTAAGTCAGGAGAAACTAAGATATTAGACATATTGATAGGTGTACTAGATGATGGAAAAAAGGTAGAACCAATATGTGTAATGGGAAGGGAAGAACCATCGCCTAGAGTGATGCGAGTGGAGGTGTTGGTGGGAAAGGAAGAAATTAGGTTACCCAGGTTAGAAGACATGTCAACGGTGGCCCCGGAGTCCATGAACCAACCGCCACCACCAGTATAAGTGTTGGGCGTAGGGGCCGACTGCAGCGCGGCTAGGAGGGCCGGATCCCAAGGCAGCAGGGCGGGTGCCGTGTTGTAGAAACTGACACCGGGCTGCTGCGGTGCAGGGGCCGGTAGCGGCGGGTAGGCCGGGTACGCCCCATGCTGCGGGAACGCCGCGAACGCCGCAGATGGCTGCGGGACGGCGTGGTAGGGTTGGTGCTGTGCCGGTCGAGGGCCCAAGATGCCGGGAGCGGTCGGACGGGGGATCGGCATAGAGTAGGCATGGACTACGACGGTCCAAGGATTATGCTTGTAGGCACACGGCGCCATGGGCTATTGCTGTTGAGGGACCCGGGGAGGCCCGTCGGGGTTGGCCGCCCGCTGCTGGCCATTGCGACCCCTTTGCCGCGACGGCCGCCGCGTTCAGTGGGGGCGGCAGGCGCCGGCGCTACCTGTTGAGGGAACGGGAAGGGCGGCCGGACCGGCGGGGGCAGCTCGAACGGCACCGCCGGCTGTCGTTGGGGAGGCGTGCCGCGCGACGTGCCGGGGGCGAGGGCGGTGTGGACCGCCCGCTCCCTCATCTTCTTCATCCTGCGTTCCTCCAAACGCAAATGAGCGACGACCTTGAGGAAGGTCTGGTTGGGGATGAGCGTGAGGTTGGCAGCTGCGTGAGTGAACTCCTCGTTGAGGCCGGCGACGAGGGTGCTGAGGAGAAGATCGTCAGAGACTTTCTCGCCGATGTCGCGGAGCTCGTCGCAAAGACGCTTTAGGCGCATGCAAAAAATCATCCACAGAGGAATTATTTTGATGGCACCCAAAGAATTCTTGCTGAAGGAAGACGAGCCACTACCGATTGTCGGTGAAGAGGCCATTGAGCTTCGTCTAGACAGCATGCGCATCATCATCATCCTGCACCACTGTGTTGATAGGAAATATGCCCTAGAGGCAATAATAAATAGGTTATTATTATATTTCCTTGTTCATGATAATCGTTTATTATCCATGCTAGAATTGTATTGATAGGAAACTCAGATACATGTGTGGATACATAGACAACACCATGTCCCTAGTAAGCCTCTAGGAGACTAGCTCGTTGATCAAAAGATGGTTACGGTTTCCTGACCATGGACATTGGATGTCGTTGATAACGGGATCACATCATTAGGAGAATGATTTGATGGACAAGACCCAATCCTAAGCCTAGCACAAGATCGTGTAGTTCGTTTGCTCAGAGCTTTTCTAATGTCAAGTATCACTTCCTTAGACCATGAGATTGTGCAACTCCCGGATACCGTAGGAATGCTTTGGGTGTACCAAACGTCACAACGTAACTGGGTGGCTATAAAGGTGCACTACGGGTATCTCCGAAAGTGTCTGTTGGGTTGGCACGAATCGAGACTGGGATTTGTCACTCCGTGTAAACGGAGAGGTATCTCTGGGCCCACTCGGTAGGACATCATCATAATGTGCACAGTGTGACCAAGGAGTTGATCACGGGATGATGTGAGTTACGGAACGAGTAAAGAGACTTGCCGGTAACGAGATTGAACAAGGTATAGGGATACCGACGATCGAATCTCGGGCAAGTAACATACCGTTAGACAAAGGGAATTGAATACGGGATTGATTGAATCCCCGACATCGTGGTTCATCCGATGAGATCATCGTGGAACATGTGGGAGCCAACATGGGTATCCAGATCCCGCTGTTGGTTATTGACCGGAGAACGTCTCGGTCATGTCTGCATGGTTCCCGAACCCGTAGGGTCTACACGCTTAAGGTTCGATGACGCTAGGGTTATAGGGAAAGCATGTACGTGGTTACCGAATGTTGTTCGGAGTCCCGGATGAGATCCCGGACGTCACGAGGAGTTCCGGAATGGTCCGGAGGTAAAGATTTATATATGGGAAGTCCTGTTTTGGTCACCGGAAAAGTTTCGGGTGAAATCGGTAATGTACCGGGACCACCGGGAGGGTCCCGGGGGTCCACCAAGTGGGGCCACCAGCCCCAGAAGGCTGCGTGGGCCAAGTGTGGGAGGGGACCAGCCCCAGGTGGGCTGGTGCGCCCCCCCACCAAGGCCCAAGGCGCATGGGAGAGTGGGAGGGGGCAAACCCTAGGTCCAGATGGGCCTTAGGGCCCATCTAGTGGGGCGCCTCCCCCTCTCCTCCCCTTGGCCGCCCCCCTTGATGGGATCTAGGGCTGGCCGCCTCCTCTTGGGGGTGGAAACCCTAAGGGGGGCGCAGCCCCCTTCCCCCCTATATATACTTGAGGTTTGGGCTGCCATACACACACGAGAAAGTCTCCTTTTGGTGCTGCCCTACCCCTCTCCCTCCTCCTCCTCTCCCGCGGTGCTTGGCGAAGCCCTGCGGGATTGCCACGCTCCTCCACCACCACCATGCCGTCGTGTTGCTGCTGGATGGAGTCTTCCCCAACCTCTCCCTCTCTCCTTGCTGGATCAAGGCGTGGGAGACGTCACCGGGCTGCACGTGTGTTGAACGCGGAGGCACCGTTCTTTCGGTGCTTAGATCGGAATCAACCGCGATCTGAATCGCTACGAGTACGACTCCCTCATCCGCGTTCTTGCAACGCTTCCGCATCGCGATCTACAAGGGTATGTAGATTCACTCCCCTTCCCCTCGTTGCTAGATTACTCCATAGATTGATCTTGGTGATGCGTAGAAAATTTTGAATTTCTGCTACGTTCCCCAACAGTGGCATCATGAGCTAGGTCTATGCGTAGTTTCTATGCACGAGTAGAACACAAAGTAGTTGTGGGCGTCGATGTTGTCAATTCTTCTTGCCGCTACTAGTCTTATCTTGTTTCGGCGGCATTGTGGGATGAAGCGGCCCGGACCGACCTTACACGTACGCTTACGTGAGACAGGTTCCACCGACTGACATGCACTAGTTGCATAAGGTGGCTAGCGGGTGTCTGTCTCTCCCACTTTAGTCGGAACGGATTCGATGAAAAGGGTCCTTATGAAGGGTAAATAGAAATTGGCAAATCACGTTGTGGTCATACGTAGGTAAGAAACGTTCTTGCTAGAAACCTATACAAGCCACGTAAAAACTTGCAACAACAATTAGAGGACGTCTAACTTGTTTTTGCAGCATGTGCTATGTGATGTGATATGGCCAGAAGATATGATGAATGATATATGTGATGTATGAGATTGATCATATTCTTGTAATAGGAATCACGACTTGCATGTCGATGAGTATGACAACCGGCAGGAGCCATAGGAGTTGTCTTTATTTTTTGTATGACCTGCGTGTCATTGAATAACTCCATGTAAGTTACTTTACTTTATTGCTAAGCGCGTTAGCCATAGAAGTAGAAGTAACCGTTGGCGTGACAACTTCAAGAAGACACAATGATGGAGATCATGGTGTCATGCCGGTGACAAAGATGATCATGGTGCCCCGAAGATGGAGATCAAAGGAGCAAAATGATATTGGCCATATCATGTCACTATTTGATTGCATGTGATGTTTATCATGTTATGCATCTTATTTGCTTAGAACGACGGTAGTAAGTAAAATGATCCCTCACTAAAATTTCAAGAAAGTGTTCACCCTAACTGTGCACCGTTGCGAAGGTTCGTCGTTTCGAAGCACCACGTGATGATCGGGTGTGATAGATTCTTACGTTCGAATACAACGGGTGTTGACGAGCCTAGCATGTACAGACATGGCCTCGGCACACACGCAATACACTTAGGTTGACTTGACGAGCCTAGCATGTACAGACATGGCCTCGGAACACGGAGGACCGAAAGGTCGAGCATGAGTCGTATAGAAGATACGATCAACATGGAGATGTTCACCGATCTTGACTAGTCCGTCTCACGTGATGATCGGACACGGCCTAGTTGAACTCGGATCATGTTTCACTTAGATGACTAGAGGGATGTCTATCTGAGTGGGAGTTCATAATCAGATGAACTTCATTATCATGAACATAGTCAAAAAGGTATTTGCAAATTATGTCATAGCTTGCGCTTTAAGTTCTACTGGTTTAGATATGTTCCTAGAGAAAAATTTAGTTGAAAGTTGGTAGTAGCAATTATGCGGACTGGGTCCGTAAACTGAGGATTGTCCTCATTACTGCACAGAAGGCTTATGTCCTTAATGCACCGCTCGGTGTGCTGAACCTCAGCGTCGTCTGTAGATGTTGCGAAACATCTGACATACACGTTTTGATAACTACGTGATAGTTCAGTGCCGGTTTAGAATTGTGGCACCCAAGACGTTTTTGAAACGTCGCAGAACATGTGAGATGTTCCGAAGACTGAAATTGGGATTTCAGACTAGTGCCCACGTCAAGAGGTATGAGACCTCTGACAAGTTTCTTAAGCCTGCAAGACTAAGGGAGAAAAGCTCAATCGTTGAGCATGTGCTCAGATTGTCTGAGTGCCACAATCGCTTGAATCGAGTGGGAGTTTATCTTCCAGATGAGATAGTGATGGTTCTCCATAGTCACTGCCACCAAGCTATTAGAGCTTCGTGATGAACTATAACATATCAAGGATAGATGATGATCCTTGAGCAACTCGCGATGTTTGACACCGCGAAAGTAGAAATCAAGAAGGAGCATCAATTGTTGATGGTTAATAAAACCACTAGTTTAAGAAGGGCAAGGGAAAAAGGGATACTTCATGAAACAACAAGTCGTTTGCTGCTCTAGTGAAGAATCCCAAGGTTGAACCCAAACCCGAGACTAAGTGCTTCTGTAATAAGAGGAACGGTCACTGAAGCAGTACTACCCTAGATACTTGGTAGATGAGAAGGCAGGCAAGGTCGACAGAAGTATATTGGATATACGTTATATGAATGTGTACTTTACTAGTACTCCTAGCAGCACCAGGGTATTAGATACTGGTTCGGTTGCTAAGTGTTAGTAACTCGAAATAAAAGCTGTGGAATAAATGGAGACTAGCTAAAGGTGAGATGACGATATGTGTTGGAAATGTTTCCAAGGTTGATGTGATCAAGCATCGCATGCTCCCTCTACCATCGAGATTTGGTGTTTGCGTTGAGCATGATTGGATTATGTTTATCGCAATACGGTTATTCATTTAAGGAGAATAATGGTTACTCTGCTTATTTGAATAATACTTTCAATGGTCTTGCACCTAAAATGAATCTCGATTGTAGTGATACACATGTTCGTGCCAAAAGATGTAAAATAGTAATGATAGTTCCAGATACTTGTGGCACTGCAATTTGAGTCATATTGGTATAGAACGCATGAAGAAGCTCCATGTAGATGGATCTTTGGACTCAATCGTTTTTGAAAAGATTGAGACATGCGAACCATGTCTATTGGTATATATGCATGAAGAAACTCCATGCAGATGGATCGCTTGGACTCACTTGATTTCGAATCACTTGAGACATGCAAATCATACCACATGGGCGAGATGACTGAAAGTCCTCGTTTTCAGTAAGATGGAACAAGAGAGCAACTTATTGGAAGTAATACATTTTGATGTATGCAGTCCAATGAGTTCTGAGGCATGCAGTGGATATCATTATGTTCTTACTTCACAGATGATTTGAGTAGATGCTGAGAATATTTACTTGATGAAACACAAGTCTGAATTATTGAAAGGTTCAAGTAATTTCAGAGTGAAGTCGAAGATTGTCGTGACAAGAGGATAAAATGTCTATGATATGATCATAGAGATATCTGAGTTACGAGTTTGGCACACAATTAAGACATTGTGGAAAGTGTTTCACAATTAATACCGCCTGGAACACCATAGTGTGATGGTGTGTCCGAACATCATAACTGCACCCTATTGGATATGGTGCATACCATGATGTTTCTTATCAAATTACCACTATCGTTTATGGGTTAGGCATTAGAGACAACCGCATTCACTTTAAAAGGGGCACCACGCAATTCCGTTGAGACGACACCGTTTAGAGAAACCTAAGTTGTCGTTTCTTAAAAGTTTGGGGCTGCGCAGCTTATGTGAAAAAGTTTCAAGCTGATAAGCTCGAACCCAAAGCGGATAAATACATCTTCATAGAAAACCCAAAACAGTTGGGTGTACCTCCTATTTCAGATCTGGAAGCAAAAGTAATTGTTTCTAGAAATGAGTCCTTTCTCGAGGAAAAGTTTCTCTCAAAAGAATTGAGTGGGAGGATGGTGGAGACTTGATAAGGTTATTGAACCGTCACTTCAACTAGTGTGTAGCAGGGCACAGGAAGTTGTTCCTGTGGCACCTACACCAATTGAAGTGGAAGCTTATGATGGTGATCATGAAACTTCGGATCAAGTCACTACCAAACCTCGTAGGACGACGAGGATGCGTAATACTTCAGAGTAGTACGTGATCCTGTCTTGGAAGTCATGTTGTTGGACAACGATGAACCTATGAGCTATGGAGAAGCGATGGTGGGCCCATATTCCGACAAATGGTTAGAAGCCATGAAATCCGAGATAAATGGAACTTTGAGAAGAAGACGGACGTGGACGGTAATGTTACCGTCTATGAAGCTCGACTTGTGGCAAAGAGTATTTCCACAAGTTCAAGGAGTTGACTACGATGAGATTTGCTCATCCGCAGCGATGCTTAGGTCCGTCGGAATCATGTAGGCATTAGCTGCATTTATGAAATCTGGCAGATGGATGTCAAAACAAGTTTCCTTACCAGTTTTCGTAAGGAAAGGTTGTATGTGATACAATCAGAAAGGTTTTGTCGATCCTAAGGATGCTAAAAGGTATGCTAGCTCCAGCGATCCTTCTAAGGACTGGAGTAAGCATCTCGGAGTTGGAATGTACGCTTTGATGAGATGATCAAAGATTTTGGATTTATACAAAGTTTATGAGAAATTTGTATTTCCAATAAAGTGAGTGGGAGCGCTACAACATTTCTGATAAGTATATGTGAATGACATATTGTTGATCCGAAATGATGTAAAATTTCTGGAAAGCATAAAGGGTTGTTTGAAAGGAGTTTTTCAAAGGAAGACCTGGATAAAAGCTACTTACATATTGGGCATCAAGATCTATAGAGATAGATCAAGACGCCCGATGATACTTTCAAAGAACGCACACCTTGACATGATTTTGAAAGAGTTCAAAATAGATCAGCAAAGAAGGAGTTCTTGGCTGTGTTACAAGGTGTGAGTATTGAGTAAGACTCAAGACCTGACCACGGCAGAAGAGAGAGAAAGGACGAAGGTCGTCCCCTATGCTTTAGACGTAGGCTCTACAGTATGCTATGCTGTGTACCACACATGAAGTGTGCCTTGCCATGAGTTGGTCAAGGGGTACAATAGTGATCCGGGAATGGATCACATGACAGCGGTCGAACATATCCTTAGTACCTAGTGGACTAAGGAATTTTCTCGATTATGGAGGTGAAAAGGAGTTCGTCGTAAAGGGTTACGTCGATGCGAACTTTGACACTAATCCGGATGACTCTGAGTAGTAAACCGGATTCGTATAGTAGAGCAATTATTTGAAATGGCTCCAAATAGCGCGTGGTAGCATCCACAAGATGACATAGATATTCGTAAAGCACACACGGATCTGAAAGGTTCAGACCCGTTGACTAAATAACCTCTCTCACAAGCATAACATGATCAAACCAGAACTCATTGAGTGTTAATCACATAGAGATGTGAACTAGATTGTTGACTCTAGTAAACTCTTGGGTGTTGGTCACATGGTGATGTGACCTGTCAGTGTTAATCACATGGTGATGTGAACTAGATTATTGACTCTAGTGCAAGTGGGAGACTGTTGGAAATATGCCCTAGAGGCAATAATAAATAGGTTATTATTATATTTCCTTGTTCATGATAATCGTTTATTATCCATGCTAGAATTGTATTGATAGGAAACTCAGATACATGTGTGGATACATAGACAACACCATGTCCCTAGTAAGCCTCTAGGAGACTAGCTCGTTGATCAAAAGATGGTTACGGTTTCCTGACCATGGACATTGGATGTCGTTGATAACGGGATCACATCATTAGGAGAATGATTTGATGGACAAGACCCAATCCTAAGCCTAGCACAAGATCGTGTAGTTCGTTTGCTCAGAGCTTTTCTAATGTCAAGTATCACTTCCTTAGACCATGAGATTGTGCAACTCCCGGATACCGTAGGAATGCTTTGGGTGTACCAAACGTCACAACGTAACTGGGTGGCTATAAAGGTGCACTACGGGTATCTCCGAAAGTGTCTGTTGGGTTGGCACGAATCGAGACTGGGATTTGTCACTCCGTGTAAACGGAGAGGTATCTCTGGGCCCACTCGGTAGGACATCATCATAATGTGCACAGTGTGACCAAGGAGTTGATCACGGGATGATGTGAGTTACGGAACGAGTAAAGAGACTTGCCGGTAACGAGATTGAACAAGGTATAGGGATACCGACGATCGAATCTCGGGCAAGTAACATACCGTTAGACAAAGGGAATTGAATACGGGATTGATTGAATCCCCGACATCGTGGTTCATCCGATGAGATCATCGTGGAACATGTGGGAGCCAACATGGGTATCCAGATCCCGCTGTTGGTTATTGACCGGAGAACGTCTCGGTCATGTCTGCATGGTTCCCGAACCCGTAGGGTCTACACGCTTAAGGTTCGATGACGCTAGGGTTATAGGGAAAGCATGTACGTGGTTACCGAATGTTGTTCGGAGTCCCGGATGAGATCCCGGACGTCACGAGGAGTTCCGGAATGGTCCGGAGGTAAAGATTTATATATGGGAAGTCCTGTTTTGGTCACCGGAAAAGTTTCGGGTGAAATCGGTAATGTACCGGGACCACCGGGAGGGTCCCGGGGGTCCACCAAGTGGGGCCACCAGCCCCAGAAGGCTGCGTGGGCCAAGTGTGGGAGGGGACCAGCCCCAGGTGGGCTGGTGCGCCCCCCCACCAAGGCCCAAGGCGCATGGGAGAGTGGGAGGGGGCAAACCCTAGGTCCAGATGGGCCTTAGGGCCCATCTAGTGGGGCGCCTCCCCCTCTCCTCCCCTTGGCCGCCCCCCTTGATGGGATCTAGGGCTGGCCGCCTCCTCTTGGGGGTGGAAACCCTAAGGGGGGCGCAGCCCCCTTCCCCCCTATATATACTTGAGGTTTGGGCTGCCATACACACACGAGAAAGTCTCCTTTTGGTGCTGCCCTACCCCTCTCCCTCCTCCTCCTCTCCCGCGGTGCTTGGCGAAGCCCTGCGGGATTGCCACGCTCCTCCACCACCACCATGCCGTCGTGTTGCTGCTGGATGGAGTCTTCCCCAACCTCTCCCTCTCTCCTTGCTGGATCAAGGCGTGGGAGACGTCACCGGGCTGCACGTGTGTTGAACGCGGAGGCACCGTTCTTTCGGTGCTTAGATCGGAATCAACCGCGATCTGAATCGCTACGAGTACGACTCCCTCATCCGCGTTCTTGCAACGCTTCCGCATCGCGATCTACAAGGGTATGTAGATTCACTCCCCTTCCCCTCGTTGCTAGATTACTCCATAGATTGATCTTGGTGATGCGTAGAAAATTTTGAATTTCTGCTACGTTCCCAACAGTGGCATCATGAGCTAGGTCTATGCGTAGTTTCTATGCACGAGTAGAACACAAAGTAGTTGTGGGCGTCGATGTTGTCAATTCTTCTTGCCGCTACTAGTCTTATCTTGTTTCGGCGGCATTGTGGGATGAAGCGGCCCGGACCGACCTTACACGTACACTTACGTGAGACAGGTTCCACCGACTGACATGCACAAGTTGCATAAGGTGGCTAGCGGGTGTCTGTCTCTCCTACTTTAGTCGGAACGGATTCGATGAAAAGGGTCCTTATGAAGGGTAAATAGAAATTGGCAAATCACGTTGTGGTCATACGTAGGTAAGAAAACGTTCTTGCTAGAAACCTATACAAGCCACGTAAAAAACTTGCAACAACAATTAGAGGACGTCTAACTTGTTTTTGCAGCATGTGTTATGTGATGTGATATGGCCAGAAGATATGATGAATGATATATGTGATGTATGAGATTGATCATATTCTTGTAATAGGAATCACGACTTGCATGTCGATGAGTATGACAACCGGCAGGAGCCATAGGAGTTGTCTTTATTTTTGTATGACCTGCGTGTCATTGAATAACTCCATGTAAGTTACTTTACTTTATTGCTAAGCGCGTTAGCCATAGAAGTAGAAGTAACCGTTGGCGTGACAACTTCAAGAAGACACAATGATGGAGATCATGATGATGGAGATCATGGTGTCATGCCGGTGACAAAGAGATACCTCTCCGACAATCGGAGTGACAAATCCTAATCTCGAAATACGCCAACCCAACAAGTACCTTCGGAGACACCTGTAGAGCACCTTTATAATCACCCAGTTACGTTGTGACGTTTGGTAGCACACAAAGTGTTCCTCCGGTAAACGGGAGTTGCATAATCTCATAGTCATAGGAACATGTATAAGTCATGAAGAAAGCAATAGCAACATACTAAACGATCGAGTGCTAAGCTAACGGAATGGGTCAAGTCAATCACATCATTCTCCTAATGATGTGATCCCGTTAATCAAATGACAACTCATGTCTATGGCTAGGAAACATAACCATCTTTGATCAACGAGCTAGTCAAGTAGAGGCATACTAGTGACACTCTGTTTGTCTATGTATTCACACATGTATCAAGTTTCCGGCTAATACAATTCTAGCATGAATAATAAACATTTATCATGATATAAGGAAATAAATAATAACTTTATTATTGTCTCTAGGGCATATTTCCTTCAGTCTCCCACTTGCACTAGAGTCAATAATCTAGTTCACATCGCCATGTGATTAACATCAATAGTTCACCTCACCATGTGATTAACACCCATAGTTCACATCGTCATGTGATCAAAACCCAAAGGGTTTACTAGAGTCAGTAATCTAGTTCACATCGCTTATGTGATTAACACCCAAAGAGTACTAAGGTGTGATCATGTTTTGCTTGTGAGATAATTTTAGTCAACGGGTCTGTCACATTGAGATCCGTAAGTATTTTGCAAATTTCTATGTCTACAATGCTCTGCCCGGAGCTACTCTAGTTAATTGCTCCCTCTTTCAATATGTATCTAGATCGAGACTTAGAGTCATCTAGATTAGTGTGAAAACTTGCATCGACGTAACCCTTTACGACGAACCTTTTGTCACTTCCATAATCGAGAAACATATCCTTATTCCAGTAAGGATAATTTTGACCGCTGTCCAGTGATCTACTCCTAGATCACTATTGTACTCCCTTGCCAAAATCAGTTTAGGGTATACAATAGATCTGGTACACAGCATGGCATACTTTATAGAACTTATGGCGAGGCATAGGGAATGACTTTCATTCTTTTTCTATCTTCTGCCATGGTCGGGCTTTGAGTCTTACTCAATTTCACACCTTGTAACACAGGCAAGAAACTCTTTCTTTAACTGTTCCATTTTGAACTACTTCAAAATCTTGTTAAGGTATGCACTCATTGAAAAAACTTATCAAGCGTCTTGATCTATCTCTATAGATCTTGATGCTCAATATGTAAGCAGCTTCACCGAGGTCTTTCTTTGAAAAACTCCTTTCAAACACTCCTTTATGTTTTGCAGAATAATTCTACATTATTTCCGATCAACAATATGTCAGTCACATATACTTATCAGAAATGCTGCAGTGCTCCCACTCACTTTCTTGTAAATACAGGCTTCACCGCAAGTCTGTATAAAACTATATGCTTTGATCAACTTATCAAAGCGTATATTCCAATCTCCGAGATGCTTGCACCAGTCCATAGATGGATCGCTGGAGTTTGCATATTTTGTTAGCACCTTTAGGATTGACAATACCTTCTGGTTGCATCATATACAACTCTTCTTTAATGAATCTATTAAGGAATGCAGTTTTGTTTATCCATTTGCCAGATTTCATAAAATGCGGCAATTGCTAACATGATTCAGACAGACTTAAGCATCGCTACGAGTGAGAAAATCTCATCGTATTCAACACTTTGAACTTTGTCAAAAAACTTTTTTTCCGACAAATCTAGCTTTGTAGATAGTAACACTACTATCAGCGTCCGTCTTCCTCTTGAAGATCCATTTATTTTTTATGGCTCGCCGATCATTGGGCAAGTCAATTAAAGTCCATACTTTGTTCTCATACATGGATCCCATCTCAGATTTCATGCCCTCAAGCCATTTTGCGGAATCTGGGCTCACCATCGCTTCTACATAGTTCGTAGGTTCGTCATGGTCTAGTAACATAACCTCCAGAACAGGATTAGCGTACCACTCTGGTGCAGATCTTACTCTGGTTGACCTACGAGGTTCAATAACAACTTGATCTGAAGTTTCATGATCATCATCATTAACTTCCTCACTAATTGGTGTAGGAGTCACAGGAACAAATTTCTGCGATGAACTATTTTCCAATAAGGGAGCAGGTACAATTACCTCATCAAGTTCTACTTTCCTCCCACTCACTTCTTTCAAGAGAAACTCCTTCTCTAGAAAGGATCCATACTTAGCAACGAATGTCTTGCCTTCGGATCTGTGATAGAAGGTGTACCCAACTGTCTCCTTTGGGTATCCTATGAAGACACATTTCTCCGATTTGGGTTTGAGCTTATCAGGATGAAACTTTTTCACATAAGCATCGCAACCCCAAACTTTAAGAAACGACAACTTTGGTTTCTTGCCAAACCACAGTTCATAAGATGTCGTCTCAACGGATTTAGATGGTACCCTATTTAACATGAATGCAGCTGTCTCTAATGCATAACCCCAAAACGATAGTGGTAGATCGGTAAGAGACATCATATATCACACCATATCTAATAAACTACGGTTACGATGTTCGGACACACCATTACACCGTGGTGTTCCAGGTGGCGTGAGTAGTGAAACTATTTCACATTGTTTTAACTGAAGGCCAAACTCGTAACTCAAATACTCTTCTCCACGATCAGATCATAGAAACTTTATTTTCTTGTTACGATGATTTTCTGCTTCACTCTGAAATTATATGAACTTTTCAAATGTTTCAGACTTTTGTTTCATTAAGTAGATATACCCATATCTGCTCAAATCATCTGTGAAGGTCAGAAAATAATGATACCTGCTACGAGCCTCAATATTCATCGGACCACATACATCTGTATGTATGATTTCCAACAAATCTGTTGCTCTCTCCATAGTTCCGGAGAACGGCGTTTTAGTCATCTTGCCCATGAGGCACGGTTCGCAAGCATCAAGTGATTCATAATCAAGTGATTCCAAAATCCCATCAGTATGGAGTTTCTTCATGCGCTTTACACCAATATGACCTAAACGGCAGTGCCACAAATAAGTTGCACTATCATTATTAACTTTGCATCTTTTGGCTTCAATATTATGAATATGTGTATCACTACGATCGAGATCCAACGAACCATTTTCATTGGGTGTGTAACCATGTAAGGTTTTATTCATGTAAACAGAACAACAATTATTCTCTAACTTAAATGAATAACCGTATTGCAATAAACATGATCAAATCATATTCATACTCAACACAAACACCAAATAACACTTATTTAGTTTCAACACTAATCCCGAAAGTATAGGGAGTGTGCGATGATGATCATATCAATCTTGAAACTACTTCCAACACACATCGTCACCTCGCCTTTTACTAGTCTCTGTTTATTCCGCAACTCCCGTTTCGAGTTACTACTCTTAGCAACTGAACCAGTATCAAATACCGAGGGGTTTCTATAAACACTAGTAAAGTACACATCAATAACATGTATATCCAATATACCTTTGTTCACTTTGCCATCCTTCTTATCCACCAAATAGTTGGGGTAGTTCCGCTTCCAGTGACCAGTCCCTTTGCAGTAGAAGCACTTAGTCTCAGGCTTAGGACCAGACGTAGGCTTCTTCACTTGAGCAGCAACTTGCTTGCCGTTCTTCTTGAAGTTCCCCTTCTATCCCTTTGCCCTTTTCTTTGAAACTAGTGGCCTTGTTAACCATCAACACTTGATGCTCTTTCTTGATTTCTATCTTCGTCGATTTCAGCATCGCGAAGAGCTCGGGAATTACTTTCGTCATCCCTTGCATATTATAGTTCATCACGAAGTTCTACTAACTTGGTGATGGTTACTAGAGAATTCTGTCAATCACTATTTTATCCGGAAGATTAACTCCCACTTGATTCAAGCGATTGTAGTACCCAGACAATCTGAGCACATGCTCACTACTTGAGCTATTCTCCTCCATCTTTTAGCTATAGAACTTGTTGGAGACTTCATATCTCTCAACTCGGGTATTTGCTTGAAATATTAACTTCAACTCCTGAAACATCTCATATGGTCCATGACGTTCAAAACATCTTTGAAGTCCCGATTCTAAGCCGTTAAGCATGGTGCACTAAACTATCAAGTAGTCATCATATTAAGCTAGCCAAACGTTCATAACGTCTGCATCTGCTCCTGCAATAGGTCTGTCACCTAGCGGTGCATCAACGACATAATTCTTCTGTGCAGCAATGAGGATAATCCTCAGATCACGGATCCAATCTGCATCTTTGCTACTAACATCTTTCAACATAATTTTTCTCTAGGAACATATCAAAAATAAACACAGGGAAGCAACAACGCGAGCTATTGATCTACAACATAATTTGCAAAATACTATCAGGACTAAGTTCATGATAAATTTAAGTTTAATTAATCATATTACTTAAGAACTCCCACTTAGATAGACATCCCTCTAATCATCTAAGTGATCACGTGATCCAAATCAACTAAACCATAACCGATCATCACGTGAAATGGAGTAGTTTTCAATGGTGCACGTCACTATGTCGATCATATCTAATATATGATTCACGCTCGACCTTTCGGTCTCAGTGTTCCGAGGCAATATCTGCATATGCTAGGCTCGTCAAGTTTAACCTGAGTATTCTGCGTGTGCAAAACTGGCTTGCACCTGTTGTAGATGGACGTAGAGCTTATCACACCCGATCATCACGTGGTGTCTGGGCACAACGAACTTTGGCAACGGTGCATACTCAGGGAGAACACTTTTATCTTGAAATTTAGTGAGAGATCATCTTATAATGCTACCGTCAATCAAAGCAAGATAAGATGCATAAAAGATAAACATCACATGCAATCAATATAAGTGATATGATATGGCCATCATCATCTTGTGCTTGTGATCTCCATCTCCGAAGCACCGTCATGATCACCATCGTCATCGGCGCGACACCTTGATCTCCATCGTAGCATCGTTGTCGTCTCGCCAACTATTGCTTCTACGACTATCGCTACCGCTTAGTGATAAAGTAAAACAATTACATGGCGATTGCATTGCATACAATAAAGCGACAACCATATGGCTTCTGCCAGTTGCCGATAACTCGGTTACAAAACATGATCATCTCATACAATAAAATTCAGCATCATGTCTTGACCATATCACATCACAACATGCCCTGCAAAAACAAGTTAGACGTCCTCTACTTTGTTGTTGCAAGTTTTACGTGGCTGCTACGGGCTTAGCAAGAACCGTTCTTACCTACGCATCAAAACCACAACGATAGTTTGTCAAGTTGGTGCTGTTTTAACCTTTGCAAGGACCGGGCTTAGCCACACTCGGTTCAACTAAAGTGAGAGAGACAGACACCCGCCAGTCACCTTTAAGCAACGAGTGCTCGCAACGGTGAAACCAGTCTCGCGTAAGCGTACGCGTAATGTCGGTCCGGGCCGCTTCATCTCACAATACCGCCGAACCAAAATATGACATGCTGGTAAGCAGTATGACTTATATCGCCCACAACTCACTTGTGTTCTACTCGTGCATATAATATCAACGCATAAAACCAGGCTCGGATACCACTGTTGGGGAACGTAGTAATTTCAAAAAAATTCCTACGCACACGCAAGATCATGGTGATGCATAGCAACGAGAGGGGAGAGTGTTGTCCACGTACCCTCGTAGACCGAAAGCGGAAGCGTTAACACAACGCGGTTGATGTAGTCGTACGTCTTCACGATCCGACCGATCAAGTACCGAACGTACGGCACCTCCGAGTTCAGCACACGTTCAGCTCGATGACGTCCCTCGAACTCCGATCGAGCCGAGTGTTGAGGGAGAGTTTCGTCAGCACGACGGCATGGTGACAATGATGATGTTCTACCGACGCAGGGCTTCGCCTAAGCACCGCTATGATATTATCGAGGTGTAATATGGTGGAGGGGGGCACCGCACACGGCTAAGAGATCGTTGATCAATTGTTGTGTCTATGGGGTGCCCCCCTGCCCCCTTATATAAAGGAGCAAGGGGGGAGGCCGCCGGCCTAGGAGGAGGGCGTGCCAAGGGGGAAGTCCTACTCCCACCGGGAGTAGGACTCCTCCTTTCCTTGTTGGAGTAGGAGAAGGGAAGGGAGAAGGAGAAGGAAGGAAGGGGGCGCCCGCCCTCCCTAGTCCAATTCGGACTAGTCCATGGGGAGGGGTGCGGCCACCCTTTGGGGCCTTTCTCTCCTTTCCCGTATGGCCCATTAAGGCCCAATACGAATTCTCGTAACTCTCTAGTACTCCGAAAAATACCCGAATCACTCGGAACTTTTCCGATGTCCGAATATAGTCGTCCAATATATCGATCTTTACGTCTCGACCATTTCAAGACTCCTCGTCAAGTCACTGATCTCATCCGGGACTCCGAACTCCTTCGGTACATAAAAACACATAAACTCATAATATAACCGTCATCTAACTTTAAGCGTGTGGACCCTACGGGTTCGAGAACTATGTAGACATGACCGAGACACCTCTCCGGTCAATAACCAATAGCGGAACCTGGATGCTCATATTGGTTCCCACATATTCTACGCAGATCTTTATCGGTCAGACCGCATAACAACATACGTTGTTCCCTTTGTCATCGGTATGTTACTTGCCCGAGATTCGATCGTCGGTATCTCGATACCTAGTTCAATCTCGTTACTGGCAAGTCTCTTTACTCGCTCCGTAATACATCATCCCGCAACTAACTCATTAGTTACAATGCTTGCAAGGCTTATAGTGATGTGTATTACTGAGTGGGCCCAGAGATACCTCTCCGACAATCGGAGTGACAAATCCTAATCTCGAAATACGCCAACCCAACAAGTACCTTCGGAGACACCTGTAGAGCACCTTTATAATCACCCAGTTACGTTGTGACGTTTGGTAGCACACAAAGTGTTCCTCCGATAAACGGGAGTTACATAATCTCATAGTCATAGGAACATGTATAAGTCATGAAGAAAGCAATAGCAACATACTAAACGATCGAGTGCTAAGCTAACGGAATGGGTCAAGTCAATCACATCATTCTCCTAATGATGTGATCCCGTTAATCAAATGACAACTCATGTCTATGGCTAGGAAACATAACCATCTTTGATCAACGAGCTAGTCAAGTAGAGGCATACTAGTGACACTCTGTTTGTCTATGTATTCACACATGTATCAAGTTTCTGGTTAATACAATTCTAGCATGAATAATAAACATTTATCATGATATAAGAAAATAAATAATAACTTTATTATTGTCTCTAGGGCATATTTCCTTCAGAACGCCATGGCCTTGGCGTCAACGGTGCCGTCGACGTGCTCTTGGAGATGGAATTCACAGAAAACAAGATGAAAATATGTCTTCGATGCGTAGTAAGAGGAATCCTCCTGGGAGAGACGGATATGCACACAGGCGAGGATGTCGATGTTGCGGATGTCTTCGGCGGGAATAGGGTCGAGGCCGGCGAACGGGTTCGAGTGGTTCGTGGCGCCGGACATGGGGGAGGAGGAGTCGTAGGAGGCGAACGACATGGTGGCGATGGAAGGTGAGGGTTAGGGGTGGCTCGGGTAGAGGGAGAAAGAGAGGTGGACGGCGGCGGCAGGAGAGGGCGGCGGCCGGGATGGGGTGCGGCGGCAGGAGGGACTGCGCCGGCAGGGAGGCGGCGGCAGCTGGGCGGCGGTGGCGGAAGCGTTAGGGTAGGTAAGTTACGCGGTATCTGATACCATGTGGATTGTGAAATATTTGCATTGATCGTATTCCGTAGCATATATAGAGTACGAGGGCAAGAATATCTCAACCGTGTCCGCTATACATAGAAAGGATCGGGAGATATCCGTAGACTAGGAAACAGTAAAACAAGATCCTAGCTGCCTAATGTACATGCGATCGTGAGTATCTCAACAAGACTTTTACCCCGCTTTATAGATAAAACAACCACATGTCCATACAATAATTCCAAGTACAAGAAAGATAATTACAAGTCTGTTAGGACAACAACACAAGCATGGCCAAATAAAGGGAAAAAGGCCATGAAGGGGTTGTAGACTAGTGACCAGCTAGAGGAGAAAGACGGCGTGCAACCGAAGTCACCGTGGCCATCATACCGCCAAGCCGGTCCCGGTCCCGCTTCCTACAGAGCGGGTACCAATACTGTAAAAAGGCTAGAAATTTGAAAATGAAATCAATGGCCCGTCGTAAAAAAGACCTACTCAGTAATCATCTTGGTATGCGTTGTCCCGGATCATCGACACGAGCACTAACCATAAGAGGTGTCTCCTCCTCCCGGTCTAGTTGGCTCAAATTTCTATAATATCAGCCAGGTCCAGGGACTCACATTCAGCGCCCATAGCCTCATGGACAAAGGACCATCGAAAACAGGCAGCAGGGCAAGGGAAGAGGATGTAGGTCCCACTATCCGGGACACTAGAAAAGGGTATAAACCATCCCTAGGCCCATTCTACTTGATATCCCCTGCCCCTATCGGGAGGCGATCACACAAAATCTGCCGCGCGTAAAGACCTTGGTTTTCAAATTGAGTGGCGCTTTCCACAAACGAGTTGCCCGCACAAGAGTCGGCACATAACATAAGTCGCGATATGCCGAGTCAACAAAGAAGAGATCAGAAGCGGTCAAATGCCAAGATATGGTGTCTGGATAGTCGGGAAGCATTGGCGGAAGGGCCGCCCAAAGGTTGGACCAAGCAATGGTTTCCTCGAGCCCAAATAGCCACAGGAACCACACATTCCAATTCTCACGTTGAGCGCACGAGGATACTAACATCATCAGTTCTGCACAGATAGCAAACAAGTCTAAGAACTCAGTGCAAAAGGGAGATTTGCCCAACTAAGGATCTAGCTAGAAAGAGGGTCTCCTTTCCATTTCTTATTGAAACGGAAAGACCAAGCTGAATCTCATGCTTGATCGACTGAGTAGACTTTCAGAATTGAGAACCCTTTCCACGTCACAAGACCCTCCCTAGTAACACACACTTATCTGTAGTAGGATGTTTTTGTTAGTTTTTCAATGTCAAAACTTGTAGATGCCTCTTGGGTAGTTATATATACAAAATTGCTACACAGACAATATGTTCTGCACGAGCAGCGAACGGTAGTTCCTTCACGTCCAAATATCGTGATTGAATGCTCATTGTGAAGCTGCCACGTAGGATCATTCATGCATCGGGCGCTAGTATATCATGTGTATAGCAGCGCTCTTATATATTGATTTTTTATGGTATATATTGATTGATACCTCTGGTAAGTACTACGACCTCCATGATTCTGTCATCATCATTTTGCGTATTCTTATTGACATATGAATAAGGCCAAATCTACATGTCACACCTTGGATGTGACTACATATACACATACCCATGAATTTGTCTTGGAAAACGCTTAGAGCACGCATGGACATGTACAAGCTAGAAATGGGTTATTTCATCACAAAAAATTATGCAGTAATAAATTCTATAAACATGCAAAATGTACTGATCTCAGTAAGATGTCATGCTAATATCTAAAAGTAAGAGTCGCTCCCACAAACCTATTGATGGTGCTATAGATCATGCGATCCTTCTTAAGAAAAATTGCTCTAATCCAAATATGTTTTTTAAAACTTGCATGCAAATGAATTTCAATATAGTTTACAGATTTCAAGTTTCATGAGAACCATAACTAATGTGTGTGTTGTGGAAAATAAATCAACCAAATTACTTTTCAAAATCTGGAAAACCTAGCCCCCACTCGTTGTTCTTTTTTCACCTAGACAAGAAAGCAATAATTTTCCCGTAAAAACTTGTTGGCATGCAAGTCACTTTAATACGTACAAGCTAGTCTTTTCTAAATTTTCTTGTGACCCTCCACTGCCAGGTGCGCCTGGGTAAGATCTGGTATTGCCTTTCATCGAAAAAGGAAAAATCTGGTACTTATCGACCAACATGTCGACCGGCCAAATTTTACCTATTGCATGTGCGTGTACGGCCTCAGCTAATGTCAACTCTTTGCCTCTTTGCATAGTTCTATATTTATCACCTTGGAGTGCTCGTTTTGATCACTGACTCTATAGACGTTTTGTCTCGTATTTGGTGGAAAACTTGACTTTCTTTTTGCTCTCGAACCCACCAACTCTATAGATTTGCTTAGAGAAAATGCACTTGTCCTGTGGCTAGATAGATACTCCATAGGTAGCAGATCCCGATGCCGACTCATGAGAGATCAAGCTATAGATCACCCACCCACCTTCATGGCAGAATATTGTACGGTTCTCCGTACGCTTCCATAGCAACCCCGCACCGTACCTCCGTACGCTTGCCTGTTTAAGATAGAGACAAGTGGAGTTAGCCAGAGTCAAATCTGCACTTTGGACTTTGGTGAAGTATGTACAAGGAGGTGGAGCTTAGAAAGAAGGATCGCCGAGCGTACCTGGAAAGTGCAACGGGAGAGGAATTTCATATATCTTAGTAACTAACTCTAGCAACTTTTTTAGGTAACAACAGTTTATCAGCAACACCAACATATAGCAACTCTTTTAGGTATTCAAACGTATTGTACTGCAGTAAATAAGTAGTTTGGCATCCCAACAAAATAAGTACGTTGCCAGGTTTCATCGCTTACGTGGGTCTCTAGGCATAATCTCCGCATTGGACGACCCTAGCATCACTTATATGGGCCAGCACTATATCTCGATCGATCGTGACCTAATTAAAGGCTGGCCGTACGTACCCCATAGAGCATCAAGAGCCGGCTAGCTAGTGAGAGAAGGTGTATTCTATTGCGGCAGGTAGCTTTGCTAGTAGCTACCTCATGATTGACCAAAGCGTTTGTTAACGAGTAGCAGCTCTCTTCCATGTAGTGTGTGACATGTGACTCCAAAGTCACCGTCGGTTGCCGAGCCGCTATAAGAAAACAAGTACTACTGCTACAAGTTGCAAAACTGAATCAAACTACAAGTAGAAGTACAATTGTACAACAAGGATTAAGGAGACACAGTGGTGTGAGAATGATGCATGTTCACACAAATATCTCTTATCCTAAAACATACTACAAGCCCATATTATAGACTAAGGCCTCCTCTGATGGGATTTTTGATAAGCGCCCAAAAAGTCACGCGGTGTGGAAAACCAGACCGTCCTAATGGGATGCACCGCCTCGATCCCAGGGAGGCATGTACGTCCGTATATACATGGTGTGTGTGTATACTCAAGAGGTATACACTGCGGTAAAATAATACAAGTCTTATACGTGCTGCGGCGTGTTGTTTGGTGGGCTGGAAGGCACGGCGAGGATGGCATTGCGTTTTCCGCGCTCAGAGACGCTGTTCTCGGCGAACTTGACTCCGGCGAGGTGGAGGCCCTTGCTCTTCTCCTCCTCTGTCCACTCGGCACCGTAGTACTCCTCCTCGGTGGCATCGGCCCTGGGAGGAAGGAGCATGGAGCCCCACTGCGGGAAGTGAACGAGTGTGACAGGAAGCGTGCACACAATGATCATGATGCCCATGTATTGTAGTCCTTTGCCGGTGGTGTACTGCGATGACGTGAAGAATAGAAACTGTGTGAGCCCGCCACCGACATTCCCACCTGCACCGCTCATGCCAGAGATGAGGCCGAGCGAGCGTCGGGAGATGAAAGGGATGACACCGTAGACGGCACCGCATGCAGCCTCGACGCTTATGGAGTAGAGGACCATGAATGTGACGGAGATGGGGAGACTGGATGCACGGCCGAGACAAATGCAGAAGACTCCACCGGCTGTCTGGAGGATCCAGACGTTCCAAAGACGGGCACGCATGCCGAAGTAGCGGGCGCCAAGGTCGGAGAGGTATCCTCCCATCGGCCGTGCAAAGATATTGGCCAAGCCGAAGCTAGCAGCGATGGTGCCGGCGGCACGGAGGTCGAGGTGGAAGCTGTCATAGTAGTACTCAGCGATCACGTTGTTGGTGGTGAGCTCGACGCCCATGCAGTAGCCATAGATGAAGACAAAGATCCATGTGCGGTAGTTGGTGACGGCGCCCCGGAGAACCTTGGAGAACTTGTCTTTGTTCATGTCACCATTTTTCTGGAGGCTCCCCAGGTTGCCGTCGGGAAGGTCTTGCCCCATGGTGAGGACAAGCAAGCCCATCACCACCAACATCATTCCTGGCACGAAATATGCGAGGCGCCACGCTGTGAAACGCGTTGCACCACATGCCAGGATGCCGTCGAAGACGAGAGGCATGATGAGCTGTGTGGCACCGCCACCCATGTCACCCCACCCCGCCGTCAAGCCGCCGACCGTCCCAATGATCTTGCTATTGAACATGGTACTAATCCAGTACTGACATGACACAAAGGTGGCAAGAGAGACACCAATGAGGAAGCGGATAGTGATGTATCCTCCGGGACCATCGATGACTGACATGCAGAACACCGCTGGTGCGGAGAGCATGACGAGGAAGGCACAACCATAACGCGGGCCGAGAAGGTCGCAGATGGCGCCCATGGCTAGCCTTGAGAAGATGGCGCCGGAGACGGAGGCGACCCCGGCGTTGCCGATGTCGGCCTTGGTGAGGTTGAGGTTGTCGCGGATGATGGGGATGAGCGGCGCGGCGGCGAAGGTGGAGACGACACATGTGAAGAAGGACATCCATCCGAGATGGAAGGCGCGCATGTGTGGGTTGCCGAAGGAGAAGATCTTGATGGACTTGGCCTTGTGCTCAGAGTCCACCGGCAGCGCGAAGTTGATGGGGGCTGCGCCGGTGGCATCCGGGGAGCCGACCTCCATCTCCATTTCCTCTTGTGTCGAGGCCGGAAGGCTATTCCTTTGCTTGCTCCTTGGAGCTCAGCTGAACTGTGGAGTAGGAGGCAAGAACTAGCTAAGTACCGAGGAAGCTCAAGGCATCAAAGTTGGGATGGTTTGAGTGTATGCTCGAGAGACTAGAAGGAGGCATGTATTTATAGACCAGCTGCAGCTTCGGTTTGGCATATTCGTTGGCATATGCTGCCTGGGTCCCCTTTGTCTCGTTTCACACCATTTTCTGAATCTGCTCAAAGTAATGCACACTGTTAGTGATATGTTTGACGCTTTTCTGCTCCTTAATTAACATTGTAGCTTTAATAAGCAGTTATTGCAACTATCGTATAACTGGCTTTGTTGAACCTATCAGAGCTGCCGAGCTACTTATATGGAGATAATATATATGCAACGCAGGGCACTAATTGTTGCAAGTACGTACCTACTGACAGTGCAAAGAGTTGACAGTATGAGGTTTTTTCGATCTGATTGCAAAACTTGCAGGTTGACGTATTACTAAAACGTATTCCCTCCATCTAGAATTATTTATGTTTGATACTCCCTCCGTCCCGTAATATAAGAGCGTTTTTTACACTATACTAGTGTCAAAAACTAGTGTAAAAAACGCTCTTATATTACGGGACGGAGGGAGTATGTTTTAGTGCCAAGTACATCCATATCTAGACAAATTTAAGACAATTAATTTAGGATGGAGGTAATACTTGATAATACGCTAATTGCAAACTAGTAAGTGTTCTCTCTTTTTGCAAAGATGTAGTGCTAGTATTGATCAAGAGTTGACTCTAGGTAACTGTTAATGTTAGCTACAGTACAGGATTCCCTGCAGATTAGCCGGAGGTAAGTCACCTGATTTTTCCTTGCAAACAAAAAGTTGCGTGGTTTTAGAATTTGGGGGCAGCGCCGGGGCGAGCGTAGTGACGCCCGGGGACGCCGGCAAGGCCTCAGCTCCGAACTAGCTGTAGCCGACATTGAGCCGGCGGAGGTGAGATCCAAGGTTGACTGTTTAGAGTGCGGGGGCGTGCAGGCTCCTCTGGAAAATCTGGTGGTGCACCGGTTTAGAGGGATGGTCGGGCATGCCGCTAGCATGGCGGTGGGGTGGCGATGCGGGGACGCGAGACTGGCACAGTAGCGCCACCGTCGGGTGCGGCAAGGGCAGGCATTTATGACCGTGGCAGCAGGCGGCACGAAAGGAAGCAGGAGAGACACACTAAGTGCTGGATCGGAGGAAGAAGAAGGCCCCGGAGCTGTTGGATTTCCATCTGTCGGTGCTGACGAATCGGCTGACCACAAATCGTTTTTCCGATACTTCCTAGTAGTATTAATTAGTCGGTCCCCTATCTCTGTATAATTGTGTTACTGAAAACCGTGCAATGAGTTGACGGTGAACAAATGTTGATTAGCCTATTGCACTGGCACATGCAGGAGCTAGCCGTGATAGCAGTAGTAATATTCTGTGGTTATGCTGTACTATCACCTCGCAATACAAGATCTAAGCTTGCGGCAGCACTAAATAAGTTTATGGGAGGACCTATTGACCAAGTTTAGAGGAAGAAAGCGAAAGCTTTGCAAGGAGTTCATGTAAATTACTGGCAAGTAATGGCGAATTGGCGATCGACTTGTTAGATTGGCTGGCAATAACCTGAGAAATTCGTTGTGCTTATCAGGGTTGCCAACCTACGTATATGTGATAAACGTGTGCATGGTCGGGATGATTACCCATTGCATGGATTTCATGTGCAAGTGTGTACAAGAGTTGCAATCCAAACGTGCAACTCCTATGTGTACGACCAGGTAGTACTAACACAACCGTGAGGTGCATCCAGGAGTTGACTCTGTAATCTAGCTGTGTGGACAAACATTAGGCCAGGCGTGACATGTACGGGTCGGTGTTGTGTTGCTACCTCACCATCGACCCTCGAGCAAGCTCGGTCGATCCTTACACGTAGGAGCAGATGTATATCAGGAGATCGACGAGATACGTATCTTGTTTCACCTTAATTTGTCAGAGCAGGTTAAGCAGCCGAGTCAGCAGGACGTGTGCTGCCGCCTGCATGTCGTGTAGCTACGGGAAAGTCCACGACGTGTTTTCCGTGCGCGATTCCCGGTGTGAAAGTCAAATTTGTTAGCCTCAGGCAGTCAGTGCACATGCATGCACGTTAAATTCCAGAGCACGCACGTATGTAAGAACAAGACTAGGGCAGCAAACGAGTCGAGTTTGTGCGAGTTGGACTAGGCTCAGCTCAACTCATACTAAAATCCGAGTAAGTTTAAATTGAGCAAAACTCAAGATCGAGCTGTAGAAAGTGACTCGTGCTCAGCTTGTAACTATCTCAAATCGATCTTGACCTAGTTTTGAACTAAATAAGATGATTTTTTTATGAATAATTGATGCAAATTTTACATAAGATAGGCCACAACATAAAAATCACTATAAATTTTGACTTATTCTTTCTCAATTTAAGATAAGATATCATGGACGAATTAGCAAGTGAAGAAAACAAAGGTACATCTGCTCACAAACTTTGGCAAAAATAACAAGATATTCAACATACGGCTGACCACGCACCATATTGAGGCTAAACTTTCTTCGCTCTTAATTAAGCTTCCATATTTGTTAGTAAGTAAAGTGGAGAAAAATTGGCACACAACATATATGGTAATAAACTAATCATTTCTTTGTAATAAACATGGAAATATTTAATATACTTATATGATATTGAGCTATCGACGTAAAACCGAGCGAACCAATACTGGCTCAAGATCAGGTTGTTTCTCGATCATAGTCAGCTCATTTCCTATCAAGTCAATTTCGAGTCGAGCTAAAATACGAGTCAATCTCAAGTAGCTCATGAGCCTCGAGCTTTTCTTACAGCCGTAGATCAGACCATTCTATAGTTAACCCAAGAGGGACGGCCGCTGTCTGACAAATCGTAAAACGACGACGTAAAAGTGTCACTACCAGTAGTAACAGGGCCGCCGAGAGTTTAAGGGACACAAGTTGAGTAGTGGTGATTATAATTAGTAGTACTGTTACTAATATATTAATTAGTTGAAAACGATACCTACCGTACCTATCAAGTGGATATTATATATATGTGTGTGTGTATATATATGGTGCACCGTACAAGATCAGTTGACCCTTGAAAAACACCAGCACATGCATGGATGAAACTGTACGGTGGCTGGCCGCGTCTCGAACTTCATCGGCGTGAGTGGTCAAAAGTCAGGGCCTTCCTTCATTAACAAATCAAGTTGGCGGCATCAACTTGCGTCGATCTGTCCCCCGCCGTTGAGCTTATCTCCGGGCTGCTCAACGGCTTATACTGTCAGATTACCTACATATTTGAAGGGTCTACTCGATTCAATCTGGCTGCAAAATCAAGTGTTCCCTCCGATCCATTCGTTGTTGCTGTTTTAGTAATACAACTATATATATGGATGATCCAGACCCGAGGGCTCCCGCGACTAGGGTTTCCCCGTCCTTCCCTCCCGCCGCCCCCCCCCCCCCCCCCCCGCCGCTGGCCGTCGGCCTCGCGCCCCCTTCGTCCCCTCGCGCCGCCTCCCCGGGAGGTGGCCGGGGCGGAGCTCGAGCTCCTCTTCCTCGGGCCCCTTCTCCCCCGTCTCTCCCCCCGCCGTCGCCGGCGCTGGCCCGGGTGGTGTCGGCGGCGGCGGGCCATCTTGTCCCCGCGCGCGCGTGCTCCCTTCCCGGGGCTGGGAGGCGGCGGCAGTGCTGCTCGGCCTTGCTGCGGTCCGGCGGCCCTGCGGTGGCGGCCGGCGGCAAGCGTGGTGTCGGCGCCGCTCCTTGGCGGCGTGGCGGCGTGGTGGTGCTGGGTGGCCGTCGTCGCGCCCCCGGCCCAGATCTGGGCCCGGCGGGCCCCTCTGGGTCCTAGCGGGCCGGCTCCCCGGCGTGGCCTCGTTGTCTGCGGCGCGGTGAGGAGGAGCGGCTCGGATACGGGGCGGCGGCGCCGACGGCGTGCCGGCTGCAGCGCGAAGGCGGGAGCTTTACGAGCCCACGAGGGCTCGGCCGGGCCTGTGGGCCCGCGGGCCTGGTGTGCTCCTGCTATTGCGTCCGGACGGCTACCGTCGCGGACGGTGGAGGTGGGGCCCTCCCGAATGCCAACGGTGCTAATGCCCTAGTCCCGGCTTTGATTCTTCGTCGTGCTATCCTCACTCCGCGTTGCCGTGGTGAGACGGCGTGGGGGCCTCTTGACCGTGTTGGCGTTGGGTGGTGGTTGGTTTGGTGGCTGGCTCCGGAGAGCCCGAGGTGCGGGTTGGGATCGGGGGAAACCCCTGTCGGCTTGGCCGACACCGGCGCGGTGGCGCTTGTGGGTGCCACCTGACCTTCCGGGAGGGCGTCGGGGGCTACCCTTCCTCTCACCTCGTCGTGTACCGGGGGAAACCCATGGCTGCAGCGTCGTCATCGTCGCGATCCTTCTTGGAGGTGTTGATAGGTGCCGGCACTTCGGAGTCTTGGAGCCTAGCACTAGTAGAAAAGTGGGCTTTGGTTCAGGCCGGGTCAGCCCATTAGTCCCGGTTCAATCCAGAACCGGGACCCATGGGGGCACTAGTCCCGGTTCGTGAGGCCAGGGGCCTGCCGGGCCTCGTGGGGGCATTGGTCCCGGTTCGTCTGGCTCCTTTGGTCCCGGTTGGTGGGACGAACCGGGACCAATGGGCCTCGCTCCTGGCCCACCACCATTGGTCCCGGTTGGTGGCTTGAACCGGGACCACAGGCTGCCCTTTAGTCCCGGTTCATGCCACGAACCGGGACCAATGAGGTGCCTATATATACCCCTCGCCCGCGATCAGAGCACTCCAGTGCTCTGTTTTTCTCTGGCCGGTGAGGGGAGGGCTTTGTGGTGCTCTACCTCACCTCCTATGCACATGAGGTGTTCGATGAAATGCCCGAGCCACACTAGTTAAGCTTTCTCGTCTCGAAGCTCGACCTCAAAGCTCCATTTTCCTCGAGATTTGTCCAGGTTTAGCGGCCCGTCACGTCCCATTCCCGTCTTCGCCGCCGTCGATCGCCCGCGCCGATCTCGTCGCCGGCACCACCGTGGTGAGCCTCTTGTTCTTATCTTCTTTCTGAAAGAAAAAAATTCTTACTTTAGATAGATACTTGTCTAATTTTCTTACTATTTTATTGCTTGTTATTATATAGTGCGATGGTTTTGGTATCCGCCCCCGTCGGCCCTCGTCCTGTCCATGATTCAGATGTGGTATATATTATCTTTATAACTATTGGTTCATTTATTGTTTATGAAAATTATGCCGACCAACGTGACATAGATTTTACTTATCTAGGAGGTATGTGAACCGGAAATTCCAACCGACCCTATTGTCAAGAGGTTAAATTTAGTTGAATAAGAAAACAATTTCTTGAAGGAAAAAATAAAAAAATTGAGGAGGAGAAGATGATATTGGAGTTGCATGTTGCGGATGTCGTCGATGATCACAAGATCAAGATGGATGCAATGCGCTTGAAGATTAGAAAGATTAGAAAATATGCCATTCATACCGAGGCTTGATATCATTATGCCGTTGGATCAATTGTTACCTTGCTTGCGATTATGATCGCATTTGTTTTCGCATTGAAATGTTTTACATAGTTTCAATGTATGGTTTAATTAATTAGATGCTCTGGAGAGCTATATGTTGTTAGATGAGAACTATGTATGTACTTTGGTTTTAATGTGATGATGAACTTCTATTAATTTGGTCACTTAATTATCTATTCATGATGTTCTGTAATGGTTTTTGACACACTTAATTATATATAATGCACGCAGATGAACCGGCAATGGATGTACGATGATAGACACACCTCCGAGTACATTAAGGGCGTGCATGATTTTCTCGAAGTGGCTGAGGCAAACAAGCAGAATGGTTTTATGTGTTGTCCATGCCCTAAATGTGGGAATACGAAGTCTTACTCTGACCGGAAAATCCTTCACACCCACCTGCTTTACAAGGGTTTCATGCCACACTATAATGTTTGGACGAGGCACGGAGAAATAGGGGTTATGATGGAAGACGGCGAAGAAGAAGAGGACGATGACAACTATGTGCCCCCTGAATACGGTGATGCTGCAACGGGGGAAGCTGCTGAAGATCAAGAGGAACCAGACGATGTGCCCAATGATGCTGCAACGGGGGAAGCTGCTTAAGATCAAGAGGAACCAGTGCCCGATGATGATGATCTCCGCCGGGTCATTGTCGATGCAAGGACGCAATGCGAAAGTCAAAAGGAGAAGCTGAAGTTTGATCGCATGTTAGAGGATCACAAAAAAGGGTTGTACCCCAATTGCGAAGATGGCAACACAAAGCTCGGTACCGTACTGGAATTGCTGCAGTGGAAGGCAGAGAATGCTGTGCCTGATAAAGGATTTGAGAAGCTATTGAAAATATTGAAGAAGAAGCTTCCAAAGGATAACGAATTGCCCGACAGTACATACGCAGCAAAGAAGGTCGTATGCCCTCTAGGATTGGAGGTGCAGAAGATACATGCATGCCCTAATGACTGCATCCTCTACCGCGGTGCGTACAAGGATCTGAACGCATGCCCGGTATGCGGTGCATTGCGGTATAAGATCAGACGAGATGACCCTGGTGATGTTGACGGCGAGCCCCCCAGGAAGAGGGTTCCTGCGAAGGTGATTTGGTATGCTCCTATAATACCACGGTTGAAACGTCTGTTCAGAAACGAAGAGCATGCAAAGTTGATGCGATGGCACAGTGAGGACCGTAAGAAAGACGGGAAGTTGAGAGCACCCGCTGACGGGTCGCAGTGGAGAAAAATCGAGAGAAAGTACTGGGCTGAGTTTGCAGGTGACCCAAGGAACGTATGGTTTGGTTTAAGCGCGGATGGCATTAATTCTTTCGGGGAGCAGAGCAGAAATCACAGCACCTGGCCCGTGACTCTATGTATGTATAACCTTCCTCCTTGGATGTGCATGAAGCGGAAGTTCATTATGATGCCAGTTCTCATCCAAGGCCTAAGCAACCCGGCAAAGACATTGATGTGTACCTAAGGCCATTAGTTGAAGAACTTTTACAGCTGTGGAATGGGAACGGTGTACGTACGTGGGATGAGCACAAACAGGAGGAATTTAACCTGCAGGCGTTGCTGTTTGTAACCATCAACGATTGGCCCGCTCTCAGTAACCTTTCAGGACAGACAAACAAGGGATACCACGCATGCACGCACTGTTTAGATGACACTGAAAGTATATACCTGGACAATTGCAGGAAGAATGTGTACCTGGGCCATCATCGATTTCTTCCGACCAACCATCAATGTCGAAAGAAAGGCAAGCATTTCAAAGGCGAGGCAGATCACCGGAAGAAGCCCGCCATGCGTACCGGTGATCACGTACTTGCTATGGTCAATGATTTACACATAATTTTTGGAAAGGGTCCCGGCGGACTAGCTGTTCCGAATGACGCTGAGGGACACGCACCCATATGGAAGAAGAAATCTATATTTTGGGACCTACCCTATTGGAAAGACCTAGAGGTCCGCTCTTCAATCGACGTGATGCACGTGACGAAGAACCTTTGCGTGAACCTGCTAGGCTTCTTGGGCGTGTATGGGAAGACAAAAGATACACCCGAGGCACGGGAGGACCTGCAACGTTTGCACGAAAAAGACGGCATGCCTCCGAAGCAGTATGAAGGTCCTGCGAGCTACGCTCTTACGAAATAAGAGAAAGAAATCTTCTTTTAATGCCTGCTCAGTATGAAGGTCCCGACTGGCTTCTCGTCAAATATAAAGGGAATAATAAATATGCCAGAGAAAAAGTTCCAGAACCTAAAGTCTCATGACTGCCACGTGATTATGACGCAACTGCTTCCGGTTGCATTGAGGGGACTTCTACCGGAAAACGACCGATTAGCCATTGTGAAGCTATGTGCATTCCTCAATGCAATCTCTCAGAAGGTGATCGATCCAGAAATCATACCAAGGCTAAGGAGTGATGTGGCGCAATGTCTTGTCAGTTTCGAGCTGGTGTTTCCACCATCCTTCTTCAATATCATGACGCACGTCCTAGTTCATCTAGTCGACGAGATTGTTATTCTGGGGCCCGTATTTCTACACAATATGTTCCCCTTTGAGAGGTTCATGGGAGTCCTAAAGAAATATGTCTGTAACCGTGCTAGGCCAGAAGGAAGCATCTCCATGGGCCATCGAACAGAGGATGTCATTGGGTTTTGTGTTGACTTCATTCCTGGCCTTAAGAAGGTAGGTCTCCCTAAATCGCGGTATGAGGGGAGACTGACTGGAAAAGGCACGCTAGGAGCAGACTCAATAATATGCACGGACGGGCATTCTTGGTCTCAAGCACACTACACAGTTCTACAGAACTTTACCTTGGTGACCCCGTATGTCGATGAACACAAGAACAGTGTGCGCTCCAAACACCCGGAGCAGTGCGACGACTGGATTACATGTGAACACATCAGGACTTTCAGCAGTTGGTTCGAAACACGTCTTAGAGGTGACAACACTGTTTGTGATGAGTTGTACTCGTTGTCCAGGGGACCATCTTTGACTGTATTGACTTACAAAGGATAAGAGATAAATGGGAATACATTTTACACGATCGCCCAAGATCAAAAGAGCACCAACCAAAACAGCGGTGTCCGCTTTGATGCAGCAACCGGGAGGGGAAAGGACACATATTATGGTTACATAGTGGACATATGGGAACTTGACTACGGACATGATTTTCACGTCCCATTGTTTAAGTGCAAACGAGTCAATCCGTCAGGAAGCGGGGTACAGGTAGACCCACAGTACGGAATGACAACAGTGGATCTGAAAAATCTTGGGTACACTGACGAACCGTTCGTCCTAGCCAATGATGTGGCACACGTTATCTATGTGAAGGACATGTGTACCAAACCGAGAAAAAGAAAAGATAAGGAAGCGAAAACATCATACGATGAGCCAAAGCGCCACATAGTTCTTTCAGGAAAAAGGGACATCGTGGGAGTGGAGGGCAAGACAGACATGTCTGAAGATTATGAAAAGTTTCATGAAATTCCTCCCTTCAAAGTCAAGGCTGACCCAAGCATCCTGATAAACGATGAAGATTATCCATGGTTACGGCGCAATAAGCAAATGACACAAGCGAAGAGAAAGTGAAGACTTTCTCCCGCAACTATTATGATGATACCATGCCAACTTTGTAACAGTATGATACCATTGTCCGTTTTGTACACGAAGTGCATCCAGTTTTTGCCATAACCCACTCAACTTTCTTGCACATGCTATGTGGATGAAATGATGATACCATGCCAACTTTCAACCTTTTCAGAGTTCAATTGAAATGCTTTTCAATTTCAGGGTCTTATAGCTCAAAATAATCAATAAATGCATGAAAAATAACAAATGAAGTCAGAAAGGGTTGAAAATTGATGATGTGGCTTTGAATGGTGCATTTTGAACACACAAAAAGTCAGGAGTTCAAATAAGTTTTAAAAATTAATTCCCTTTGTAACAGACGAGTTTCCGTATGAAATCCTGATACTTCGAAAGAGATTGTCCGTTTTGTACACGAAGTGCATCCAGTTTTTGCCGTAACCCTCTCAACTTTCTTGCACATGCTATGTGGATGAAATGATGACACCATGCCAACTTTCAACCTTTTCAGAGTTCATTTGAAATGCTTTTCAATTTTAGGGTCTTATAGCTCAAAATAATCAGTAAATACATGAAAAATGGTGCATGAAAAATAACAAATAAAATAAATAAGTAATTAGAAACAAAATAATATAAACTTTAATAAAATATATAAGTAGAAACAAAATAAAATAAACTTTAATAATATAAATAAAATTTATGAAACTAAAATTATCAAAGTATTTTCTGTTCAAAACATTATAAGCAACCTCTAGTATTATTGAAACTAAAATTATATAAAATTGATGCAACTAAAATTATCGAAGTATTTTCTGTTCAAAATCATTGAAAGCAAAAAAACTTTCATAAAGAACTTTTTTTGTTAGAAACTTTAATAGCAAAAAGAATTATCATAAAGTAAAATAAATAAGTAATTAGAAACAAAATAAAATAAAATAAATAAGTTTTTTGTTGTAAGTAGAAACAAAACAAAATAAATAAAACAAAAAAGAAAACAAAAAACAGGCAAAAAATAAAAAATATGCCACCTACTAGGCCACCACGGCCTGAATATGACTAGAAACCCATCGATGGGCCAGGATTCAGGCCCGCAGAAGGCCCAATAGGCCCATCAGGCATAGCAGTGACAATTAGGACCGTAAGCCTGCAATGGAGAGGAGCTCGAGAGGGGAGCGGCAGTGGGGCTTATAAACCACTGCGCGCCCCTCTCAACTAGCGAGGTGGGAGTAAACTTTCGACGCGGGCGCAGCAGCACAAGGCCTTTGGTCCCGGTTGGTGGCACCAACTACCAATGCACCCCTTTAGTATCGGTTGGTGCCACCAACCGGGACCAAAGGCCGTGGTCCCGGTTGGTGGCACCAACCGGGACTAAAGGTGGCATTGGTACCGGTTTGTGCCACCAACCGGTACCGGCACAAACCGGTACCAATGGGTTTGCTATATAAGCCAACACTTGTGAAAATTTCGTCAGTTCTTCGATCCCTCCGACGACGCCGCCAGGCTGCTCGAGCTCGCCCGCGCCCTCGACGTCGCCCGCGCCCTCACCGTCGTCGCGCCCTCGCCCGACGTCGTCGCCGCGCGCCGTCCCTGCCCCGACGCGCGCTGCCCCTGCCGCGCCCCCGACCCGCCCCGCCGTCGCCATCGCCTGACGTCGTCGCCGCGCGCCATCCCTGCCCCGACATGCGCCGCCCCTACCCCGACGCCGTCTCCGCGCCACTCCCCGCTCCCCTGCTTGCCCCGACGCCGCCCGCCGCGCGCTCCTCCCTCTGTGAGCACCGCGCCTCTGCTGGCCCCGCCGCCATGCTATTTTTTTACATGTTTTTAGATTTTCATATATATATGTACGTATTTTTTAGATATATGTATTTTTTTTATGTATGTTCATATATGTATGTTTGTATTTTTTTACATGTTTTATGTATGTATGTATGTATTTTTTCAATTGTAATGATGTTTTAAACATACATATATGCAAAATTTAGATTTTTAGAAAAGTTTTATCTATATATGTTCTCTGATTTAGTACATTTTAGGTTAGTTTCATTTTTAGAAAAGTTTTATATATTTAGGAAGAAGGAATAGAAAGAAGAAGGAAGAAGAAAAAGTTTTATGTATGCAAAAGTTACATTTTTAGAAAAGTTTTATATATCTAGCTAGGAAAGGAAGAAGAAGAAAAAGAATGAGAGGAAAAAGGAAAATAAGAAGAAGAAGTTCTCTTCTTCTCCTCTATTCCTTTCTTCTTCTCCTCTTATTTTTTCTTCTTTTTTTTCTTCAATCTTCTCCTCTATTAATATCTTCTTCTCCTCTTTTTATTTCTTCTTCGTCTTCTTATTTTTTATCGGATATGTCATTGTCGATATACCCCGTGTCCCGATAACTTCAACACGAGGGGGGGAGGGGGTCGACCTACCCCCTCCCCGATAACATTATTTTTCCCATGTATGTATGTCGTCGTTGTCGATATAACCCCCTCCCGGATAACTTTGACCGTGATAACTTATACCACGGGAGCACCCCCCGGCCCTCTCGCTCGACCAAAACTCTCGAGGACACCCAAACCCTAGAAAAATATGATGTCGGTCTCCTACCCCCTCCCGCCGCGCCCCTACCCTTGAAGCGTTGCCGAGGCCACCCCAAACCCGGAATAAGCTAGGTCTATGTTTGCACTAATATATCCACCTGTTGTCATGTTTGTGTAATAATTGCCATGTTGTAATATTTGCAGAAACAATGGAGCACGGACGGGACGAGGAAGCAGAAGAGGTGTTGGGAGACATAATCTTAGCCGGAGGTGATGTCTTGTCGTATCTTAACGACAATGATGGTCTGGAAGAACAGGGTGAAGAAGCAGGCTACGGTGATCGAAGAGTGGAGGAGGAAAGACATGATTATGATGGCTCCGGTGACCCGATGCTGGTGCAAGAAGGAGCCCGTGGTGACGGCTCCGGTGACCGGCCAGGTAAATATATTAGTTAAGCCTGTGCTGACTAGCTAATCGATGCATTCATTGTTTTGGTATGTACACATATCAATTAACTCTCATCTTTCTTCTTTTTTCTAGCCCTCCGGATCGAGCACAACTTCGGTAAAGAGACGAGGCCCGAAGAGAAAGTTGCGCTCGGATGAAAGGTTTGAGATCACGGCAATCGCGCGCGACGGCCAACCGATTGAACCCATCTGGACAAAGGAAGCATTTGCTGCTCAGTGCGGGGTTCTTGTTAGGGACAAGATCCCGATCAGCATCCACCAATGGTATAAGCCTAAGAAGGAAGACCCTGAGGTGTCTTATGTCAATGATATGCAGAAAGATGATCTTTGGACTGAGCTGAAGGCAAATTTCACCCTACCGCCAGAGGAGGATCCGGAGAAGCCAGTTAAAGAGCAATGAATCAAGTCTCATGCTCTTAAGAAGATGGCAGACCTATTCAGGAGGTGGAAGAATGAGCTGAAAACGTTTGTCGACAAAGAAGAGACACCAGAATTCATCGGCAAATATGAGAAGATCAGAGATCACTGGCCCGCATTTGTGGCCCACAAGACATCGGAAAAGAGCAAGAAGTTGTCAGCGACAAACAAGAAAAATGCTGCGAAGAAGAAGCTTCACCATCGCACGGGGTCAGGTGGCTACCTCAAAGCCCGGCCTAAGTGGGCCAAGGATGAGAATGATCTGCTTGATAAAGGGATCGAACCAGAGACGATGAACTGGCCAGACCGTTGCCGGACTAGGTTCTTCGGGGCTGGTGGAACCTTGGACCCTGTATCAGGGAGGTGCGTTTGGACGGACGAGCAAATGAGAATACCAGTCAAGAGGCTTCAGCACTATATCGATGCAGCGCACCAAGGGACGTTCGTTCCAGACAGAGAGAACGACGAGCTCACAATGGCCCTCGGGAATCCTGAGCACCCTGGACGGACACGAGGCACGCCAGGCTCCGTTCCGTGGAAGGCTGGTTTTCCGGACGCAGGCGGTTACAAATGCCAGGAGAGGAGGAAAAAAGTGGAGCAGACCCAAATTCAAAAGTTGCACGAAAGGGTTCAAGCGCTAGAGGAACGAGACGTAGCTCACAGCAATCGACCTGCCGAAACTACCCCCGAAGCTACCCCGCCATCTCAGCGGAGAAGCAGTGTGGCTTCCACCGAGCTGCTTCAGCCGGAGCATGTCTTGACGGCTCCTGCTAGCTACCCCGTGGATGCTATCACGAAGTCTCAACATTGCCACCTTATGACGCAATGGGAGAACTCCAAAGTCAAGGCGGCTGTCGGCTCTGTTCGACCTCCTGAACCCGGCGCAACTTTTCACTGTCGTCCGATTCCAGAAGGATATGCTAGGGTGACGGTGGACGAAATAACGGAGGGATTTGAGGACCTCCAGCTTGACCACCCTACCGGTGAAGGGGAGACTCGGCTGGGTTCTGCTCTGAAGACTCCATGCCTATGGCGGAAGGAGCTCATCAACCTTCCGAACTGAACGCCTCCGGCGAGTAAGGGCACTCCGCCTCCTCCTCCGCCTCCTCCTCCGGCGAGTGATCAGGGCACTCAGCCTCCTTCTCCGGCGCGTGGCGGCACTCCGCCTCCTCCCCCGCCTCCTCCTCCGGCGAGTGATCAGGGCAATCAACCTCCTTCTCCGGCGTGTGGTGGCACTCCGCCTCCTTCTCCGCCTGCGCCGACGCGCCCGAGCAGCCAGCCTCCTCCTTCTCCGCCTCGTCAGCAAGGGCGGAAGAGACCCGCCGCCGCTCCGGCTGCTCCGTCGCGTCGTAGTCCTTCTCCTCCGCCTCATAAGAAAGGAAAGAAGACAGCCGCAGCCGCTCCGTCTGCTCTGCCGGCGTCTAGCAGTACAGCCAGAGGCGGGAGGCAATACAGATTCGGTCCTTCTCTGAAGACTCCAGAGAAGTTACCATACGAGAGGACCGAGGAGGAAACCACGAAGATCGTGCGAGCCGAAGTGACGAACTTATTTGAAGGGGTGAAAGCAAAGAAACATCCACCTCCGGAGGAGAAGGTAGATCCGGTGAAAGCGAAGCGCACTCTGGCTGCCCTGACAAAACCACGAAAGTCTCCGTCGAAAGGCAACTATGAGCGCATTATTGCAAAGACATTTGTAGAAGCGGAGCGGTCGGGAAGTACTGTCAGTGATCAAAGGTTAAAAGAACGACAAGCTGGGAAAAAAATTGCCCAGCTCGGCGAACAAGCGAACCAATCGTGCCCCCCGCTCAAGGTGTCTAGCGACACCGTCGCTAATGATCCGAGGATGGTGCCCGGTTATAGCAATCTTGGAGATTACCTGCCCGACGATGTACATTATGATTTCTTGAAGGTGGACGAACACAAATACCATTACGGGAAGCCTCTCGTCAAAGATGAATGATCTCTAACAACGATGATGCGAAGATTACATGATTGGTACATGAAAACCTGCAGAGAGTCTGGGGGGAGGGATACTTTGACGCTGAGAGTTAAAGAGGAGCATGACCTCGTTGGAATTGAAGTGTTGAATGTTCCATTTGAGGAGTTCTTCCAGTTTTTCAATCAAAAGGCCCTCGATAAATCAACGGTCACTTGCTACTGTCTGTAAGTAGTACTACTTCTGTCATTAAGTCTCTTTATATAGGTCGGCTCTTTCATTGCATGTATTTATAATTATCCTCACTATATTATGCAGATTTAAGATTGCCGAATTGAAGAAAAGACAAATCGGTGATATTGGATTCATTAACACAAATCTCATAGATGCAACTGAGGTTAAAGATCATGCCGAAAATACCGATGCCAACTTGCTACGATCGTTGGTAATAAATGAAAACAAAGATATAATACTCTTTCCTTACAACTTCGAGTGAGTGTTACTGTCTTGTGCATATTCGGTTTCCCTTATTAGTCCAGGTTATAGTAATGTAATTGATGACTTATGCATGCGTGCGCAGCTTCCACTATATTCTCCTAGAGATTAAGCTTGAGCAGGGAGTAGTAACCGTCTTAGACTCGAGACGAAAAGATCCCCAGGACTATGCGAACATGACTCAAATGCTCGAGAAGTAAGTTAAATCGATCATTATCCACCATATCAGCAACTTTGTTCATTTCCTGATATCAAGTAATTGTTTTCTTTGTCTGGCAGGGTTTGGAGAAAATTCACCAAAAAAGCTCCGGGACTGCCGAAGAAGCTGCAATTTAGACACCCGAAAGTAAGTACTATAGTAGCATGTTCCGCGCATCTCCTAGTGATTCAAGCGCTAGTTTCATCAATACCATTTAGCATGCTTGCTTATCAGTTTGATTGACCTCTATTTCTTGTAAAGTGGTTTTGGCAGGAACAAGGGAATGATTTCTGTGGATACTACGTTTGCGAGTCGATCCGCCACACGACCTGTGAGCGGGGCTACTCTGACGAACAATATGAAGTGCGTAAGCAATAATATTCACAATTTTATTTTATTACCATCATTTGTGTTGAGTTTCATTTATTCATATATATATATATATATATATATATATATATATATATATATATATATATATATATATATATATATATATATATATATGTATGTATGTATGTATGTATTGACACCCTTCTTCAAATTAGATCTTTCGGATGCGGGATGAACTCCTAGCACCAGATCGTATGCGAGCAATTCAAGAGGAATTGGCGGTATTCTTCCTTGACCACGTGATCGCTGAAAACGGAGAATATTATGTGGACCCTGTGTTCATATATAATTAGCTGATTATATGGTAAGAGATAATTATTGTATATACGTAGCCGGTAGTGTCGGATAGATATACGAGAACTTGTTGTTCGACCAATCTCTCGGAGAAGGAGAGGTGGTCGATATCACTTCTCTCTGTATGCATATGTTCATGACGATCTTCTGTTTCCTTCATTTGCTTACTAGCTAGCGTGTCTAGTCCTCTCTATACGTATATAGTACGTAGCGTCGACCAAGCATGGAGATAAGAGAGGACACTTCTCTCTATTAATTAGCTAGCTAACACAATATATGAAACACCTAAATTAACCCCTCAAAACCCCAAACCCCCCCCCCCAAAAAAAACAAAAACCCCAGCCCCTGAAATGCTGACGCGTGGATGCCTATTGGTCCCGGTTAGTGCCACCAACCGGGACCAAAGGCCCTCCTGCCTGGGCTCGCCGCACCGGCCACGTGGAGGCCCATCTGTCCCGGTTCGTGTAAGAACCGGGACTAAAGGGCTAGGGCATTAGTAACAACCCTTTAGTCCCGGTTAAAAAACCGGGACAAAAGGCCCTTACCAACCGGGACAGATGACCCTTTTTCTACTAGTGTAGTGGGAGATCCTGGTGGGCGCAGCGATCGCGAGGCTTCTTCGTTTTTGTTGATCCGCCGTTGTCGGCATTTGTTTCTTTTGCTCTTTCTCTGTCGTTTCCTTTTGGGCGTGACTGTGCTGCTTCCGCCCCAGCACCTATCCTTGTATGGCTCGGTTGGTTGCTTTGTATACAAAGCGGGGGGAAACCCTTTTTCGGTAACTATATATATGGATCGGAGAGGGTGCTACCACTACTACTACAGCGCAAATAAAACAAAACAAAAACCATGCAAATTAAGAACTACTCCCTCCGTTCCTAAATACTTGTCTTTCTAGGCATTTCAACAAGTGACTACATACGGAGTAAAATGAGTGAATCTACACTCTAAAATATGTCTACATACATCCGTATGTGATATTCATTTGAAATGCCTAGAAATACAAGTATTTAGGAACGGAGGGAGTAATTAGTTGGCGTCGGTTGCACATGCAAGAGTTCGTTGAGTTGCCATATCAAGAACTAGTTTAGCCAGAGACACGCATGATTTGTGCCTCTTGTTACGAAAACTAGTTTTGCAGGCTGTTCGATCACTGAGCAAAGTTGAAAGTAGTGCTCCAACAAGGTCGCCAAGTGGCACCCAACAGGCCAACACGACCCTGGCCAGGCAGCAAATTTGCAGTAGTTTTTGTGTTCGATCTTGCCGTACACATAGGAGAGTATGTGGCATGTGGCAACAGGCCTAGCACTGTATCATCAAGCATGGCTATGGGTCGGCCGGGAGAGCCGGCTTTCTTCTCCACTTTCTTTCCTTAAGCAAGGGTCCTAAGAGGAAGAAACTAGAGATTAAAGTCAATATAATGCTGATTTTGCTGGAACAACCGTGTAAAAATGTGAAATTGTGAGCAGGGTGAGATTTCGTCGACGATGATTTCCCTAGGCTATCTCGACTGGATTTGGTCGGTGATGACCTTATGGCGACAGTCATCGGTGCACCACTAGGCATGGAGTGGCCGCAACCCCCAAGACACGACATCTGGAACCTAGGCCGGAGCTTGACCACAAGCCGACGAAGACACATCATCTAATGATTGTGGATGCATTCCCGGCAAGAGCTAGGGTTTGGCTAAAGGGACTGTGAGGAAGCGCGAAAGGGGCGTTGCAACCTTGCCGCCACCAAGAGACGCACGAAGCTTTGCCCCAAGGACACCGTATAATGGCGGCGAGGGAAAGCACCCAGGGAAGGGGGAGCTTCAGCGGTGGAGGGGAGGGAGCCGCCCAAGCGTGAGGCGACGCAGGGGTGCATTTTGGCCTCGGTACATGGAGATTGTCATCTACACTCTGGTTGGGTTGGCCTTCCAGGCTTCAATCCTCCTCGAATCCGTCCGCCGAGTAGGAGTCGACAAAGCTTCAGTGCAGATTATCGCCGTCTTCTTGGTGGCGGTGAGTTTAGGGTTCATTGTCATGTCTGCTAGAGTCAAATTGACTCAAGGGTTCAACGGCGACAACTATAGCTCAAGGGCGCTGGTTCTTATGGGCATGTGCAGTAAGACTTCTCAACTATCGTCGACAAATTCAAGCCAACAAAGTCAGGCCAGCCTCGATGTGACAGAAGCAACAATGGCGCACTGACGGCTCGTTGTGACACTAGTAGTGGTTGTCCAGTGGTCCAGTGACCTCGATATAATTTTATTATGTTTGGGTGATTTGTATTTTGGGTGAACTTTTATACTCATATAGTAGGTGTATTTCGTGGGGAAAAAAAACCTTGATTCTACGTGCGTACAGCCAACGGTGTCACATTCAGCTGTGCAACTGCCTCGATCTGCCGTACATGTAGGAGTACAACTTGTCCTTATTCACAAAGCTGGCAAAGTGGAAGGCGACAAAGAGCGACGAATTACGTACCTCCTCGGAGAGTTCCAACCTCCTGGTGGTTAGCAGGAGCACTACAAAATTGGTCAATGAGCGACTGGCCTCTCAACTTGTTTACTTGTCCAGTAAGCAAACTTGTGGAGACAAATCAAACCGTACTCCGATGTGGATGCGGATAAAATATCCGGATACGGCCAGGCTTCACCGACGATGATGGTATATATGCATCCAAAATTTGGACGCGTATAGGAGCAGCATGCAACCGCCCCGCTCCCTACTTGTGGCGTAGGGTTTTTGTTTTACGTGGTGCGACCGAAAAAAGACAGAAGAAAAACTGGGTGACGTGTCCCATTTGATCTGATTTGATTTGTCAGAGCAGCAAGCGTACGGTGGCTGCTACGGCGGCGTACGGATCGAGTGCAAGTGCAATATTCTGGCGTCAAAGGCGGGCGATCCATAGCCTGAGCTCTCACTAATTAGCTGGCACGCATCGAGATCCGGCATGCATGACAAGTGCATTTTGTCCCAAGCAAGTCCAGAGAGTTGACATTGGCCCCGTCCGTACTACGGCGGTTGATACGGCCGCACCGCGTCGGCATCCTACTCGTCCGGTCGAGGCCGCCTACGAACCACTCTTGGATTTACCGTGACTTTTTACCCCGCATGCCAAGAGTTGACTAGAGCTAGTGGCTGCAAGCTACTCGCAAAAAACAAGAAAAAAAAGCTAGTGGCTGCAAGCGTACGGCCAGTAACTCAGCATTGACAAACGTTGGTGAAACCGATTGCTGCAACGGTTGTCACACATGTATTCCGGCCGTACGTGCATATGCATCACCCGTGCTCCAAGGTCCGAGCTCCATGGTAAGTACCTACTCTCTTCGTCGGACAATATAAGATCAATTTTAGCTTGAAAAACAATCTTACATTGTGGGACGGATACAGCTGCCAAGCAAGTTCTAGGAGCAAGTGCGTTTCATTCAAACGATATCAAGTATACATAGTATGCCAAATTGACCGACGCTGATAAATTAGTGATACGATCGGCCAGGAGGAGTTTCAAATTGATATTGTGACGTGACGTCTACCGTTTCTAAAGGTCACTTTCATGGAAAAGAGGACAAAGCTGTGCCCTTGCTAACACACGCTTAAACGTTGGCATGACTTGACGTTTAGTTAATTAATCCACGTTTGCTTTCGCTTGTTCATATCTTTCTAAGCTATTAGTACTATACGGGGATTTTTGTTAACGCAGAGATCACACCGAGATGTGGTGTCTCCCGTCGAATCTTGCACGGCTGCAAACCTAAAATTTTCATTTTTTGATGCGAAATAATCGGAGAAGCTATCTAACATATGATCGAGAATGTTGAGTGCGTTGTTGCCATGGCTTTTTCTCGTTACAGGGATAACTTCACGTTCGGCGTGTACCCCACTACCAGCAGGGGTAGTTTAATTTGTGCCGGGACGAAGCGGCCGGCGGCGGGGCCTCTTCGTTCCGGCGATGTCAGGGGTTGGCATGGCGTGGCCTCTTCGTCCCGGGCGCGGTCATCGGGCGCTGCGGCGTGGCAGCGCGTGGGGCCCTTGGTGGCCTCCGCTGCTCCGGTCGGTCATCGGATGACGTTGGTGGTGGTGGGGCGCACGATGTCGGCTGTGGCGATGGGGATGGCGTGCTAGAGCTGCGTGGCGGCTGTTCTTCGTGACAAGGGCCGGGGAAGGCACTGCTTGTGGTGTGCGCATGTTCACTGCGGCCAGTTTGGCCGGCAGGTGGCGTGGGCCTAGATTGCCTCGGATGGCTGCCACGGCTCGGTCCCTAGAGCGTGGTGGCTGGTCTTGCCATGGTGGGCTCGGCCCTACGTGGCGTTTGGGATAGGTTGGGGAAAAGCGGTGGTGCGCGCCTAGAGGTGCTACAACGTCATGGCTGCTGCATGTCTGTAGGTGGCGAGGGGTGGCAGTGGCAATTTCCTTCTCCTGGATGTGTGCCAGCGGCAGGTTTAGATCTAGGGTTCGTGCTCGGGCGGTCCAGGTCATGGCGCGGGGTTGGAGAGTTCGGGCTCAGACCGGGAGGTGCCCGCGAGTGGTGCTCATGTTGTTCTCTTGGGTACGGTTCTCGATGGTGGTGGTCGTGTCAGCGTTGGATCGGTGCGCGGATCGACGCCGGTGACCACGGGCATGGCCTCATGTGAGCTCGCCTGGCCATGGGTTCGGGGCTAGCTCACCGGTGGTTGTCGGTAGTCTCGGAGTTGTGTCCCCTCAGTCCACCGGGCACTGGCTGGGGACGCAGGTGTGGTTGCCTCCAATGGTGGAAGCGCCTACCCACACTCGGGGATAGATACCGAGCTAGGAGTAGATGGACAGCCGTCACTCCTCCTACCGTGGTTGAGTGTGTTGTGATGTGCGCGGCACATGGTATCTAGCGAGAACTATACCGGTGCGGCAGCCCTGGATGGCGGTCCGCATGGTTGCTCTTCGGCGGGCACCTTTGCGGTGGTGGTGGCTCACCTCCCGGGTTGTGTGAGCAATGGGAGGTGTTGCGTGAGGTAGCTCGAACGTGTCCCTCCACTGGAGGGGCAGCGTCCCGATCTAGAGCTGGGGTTATGTCATCGTCGCGCTCCTCCTGGCAGCCTCGTAGTGGCACGGGTGAGTTGCTGAGCGAAAGCTCCATGCCTTGGCGCTGATGATGGCAACACCCGAGGATGCCGCGATCTTCTTGAAGACGTCATTGTGGTCCTTCTCACCATGTCAGGGCTTCGGGTGAAGACCTATGTCCGGTGTGAACTTGGCAGTGGCGATGCCCTGCGTCGTTTTCTCTCTTGAGGGCGTTGTCGTGGAGGTTAGATGTACTAGGTCGTAACATCAGGGTGTTTAGTTTTTCTGTTGTTCTTTGCTGGTAGCGTTGTCGGATCGTTCTGCATTGCTTCCTTACCTTCTTGCATCTTTCGGCTGTATACTTCTTCGGTTGATGCTTTGTCTATAAAGCGAGGCCAAAACCTGTTTCGACGTTACAGAAGCTTCAAACTGTGAGCAAAGAGTTGACCGTACGGCTTCGAGCGCATGTGAGGCAAAGTAACATCCACCGGTGATCTATAGCCTGAGATCTCACTAGTTTGACATCAAGGCCGATCGGCAATTAATCGTGCATTAAGCAAACGACTTATTTGCGTAGTACAAGTTTACCTAGATGTCTGACCGATGAAGTGAAAGACGAGCGCCTTGTAACGTGCATGGCTGTCAGGACACGCATGCATGCAAAAAGAGTTGACCTATAAATGCAAACACATAGCCAGTGTACAGCATCTTCTGATCGTTAAAATAACCGCACAGTACGTGGTTGCGGGCGCTACAAGTTTAAGGAAATACTCCCTCGGTCCCATAATATAAGAAGGTTTTTGACATAAGTGTAGTGTTAAAAACATTTTTATATTATGGGACAGAGGAAGTAGTATTCTAGCTGCAAACATGGGCCGGTCATAAAGTCTTACCTCCCATTAGCTGGCGCCCACTCATGCATGCCACCTAGTATAGCCATGCGACAAGAGGAGAACTGGGCGGTAGTTTAGTTGGCAGGCGCAGGAGTTCGCAGCCAGCACATCAGGGTTCAACTTTCGGTTTGAGCGTTTGACACTCACGGAGTTTTTTCTATAAAAAAATGTCAACAGGCTAGTCTAGCCCGGGTTGATCTTGTTTTTTTGTTTTTTTGAAAACAGGCCAACCCAGGAGCAGCAGGTTGCGAAAACCAACTCTTGCTGATAATATCTACAAATATATCGATGGAAGACTTATTTTAAATCGTTGTTACGTGTTTCTTTCCTCCTCCACAAGAAAATCCCTTCTCCTACCGTCGACACCGCCGCCGGTCGGTCCCATCTTGATGGCCTCTGGGCCATCGGGTGAGTCGGATCTCGGCCCCCCTCCCGCCGGGGTGTTCTTGTTCTTGTAAGATTTGGCGTCATGGTTGGGGCTGTGTAGCGGCAGTGTGTCTCTTAGTAGGAATAATGTCTTTCACGTTCTATCCCTGTCCCGATGGTGCGTCTAACATCGTCGAAGGACGTGTGGAGGTGTGTCTTCGTCGGATTTGGTTGGTACTGGTCTTCGGTGGATCTGTTAGTATCCGATCTTCGTTCGTCTTCATCTGACTGTTTACAGGTTTGATCCTTCTGATCTACGATTTTCTTCATCGGCGATGGTTGCTGATCTGGTGCGCTGGTCCTATGAGGCTTTAGCACGACGACTTCCCGATTGTCTACTACAACAAGGTTTGCCCGGCTCCAGTGAGAGAGGGGCGATGACAATGGCGCGCCTTCGGCTCGCTCTAGTGCTTGTAGTCGTCGCTAGATGGTCCATAGGCATGGTTGTAATTTTTATTACCTCTGTTATTCTTTATACTGTTATGATTAAAGATAAATAGATTGAAAGTTTCTCGACATCGATGAAAATTGATACTACAGCTGCTACCCGACAAGTTCAAGAATAAGGACAAGTTGTACTTGAACAGTTTTTTTCCTTCTTGTTTGCCAAGGGGATGCCGCTGCTCTCTCTGTGGTGCCCGAAGAGGGGAGGGAGGGGGGTCAGGCAACAGGGGTTGCCCCCTCTCCCTCGCCTAGCAGGGGCAAGGCGAGGCGCGTGGCAAAAGCGGTCACCTCGAGAGGTGTCTGGCTCCGTAACCGCGTGATCTAGATGCGGGCCTTGTTTTGGAATATTCGTGGCTTCAGCCACGCTGGGCGGCGAACCCAGCTGAAGGAATACATGCGCAAGGAGGACGTTGATATCGTAGGTTTACAGGAAACGATCAAGGCGGATTTCCGTTTCCATGAGTTGCTCTCTATCGATCCGCTTGAGCATTTTGTGTGGCAGCATGTACCTGCGGTTGGGCACTCGGGTGGCATGCTCATGGGTTTGTGTCGCGCTGTGTACGATCTTATCTCTTGGGATGTAGGGCTTTTCTTCATTGCGGCTCACTTTCGCATTTGTGCATCTCTCCGCGAGCTAGTTGTGATACAGGTATATGGCCCGGCAGATCACTCGCGATCGGCGGAGTTTTTGGGAGAACTCCAAGCAAAAGTCACCGCAGTGACTTCGGCTGCGATCCCTATCCTCGTGTGAGGGGATTTCAACATGATCCGTTCGGGAGCCGACAAAAATAACAGTAATATAAACTGGCCTCGGGTGACCATGTTTAACACTGCCATCGCCTCCATGGCCCTTAGGGAGGTGGCCAGATCGGGCGCGAGATTCACATGGACAAACAAACAACTTGACCCGGTCCGCTCAGTGTTGGACTGGGTGTTCATGTCTCCGGAATGTGAAATTGGGTACCCCTCTGTTCGTTGATCGCAGAAACCCGCATTGGATCTGATCATGTCCCGCTAGTCTACTACTAGGGGAGAACAGACTGCGTCGAAGCCCACGTTTCTTCTTCGAGACGGCCTGGTTCGAAACGCCAGGCTTCGAGGAAGTCTTTAAGGACAAATGGTGGGCGTGTGTAAACTAGGTTGGGCCTCAGAGGGGCCCGATGGAGTTCTGGAATGCCGTTGGGGGCCGGCTCCGGGCAAGCCTCAAGGGGTGGGGCGCCAACCTAGGGAGGGACGTGTGACGCCCGGATAATTAAGCTACAGTAATCCCACGTTAACGATGCCACGTCACCCCGTTTACTGTATAGTTCAGAACCGAAACAAATTCAAAATTTAAATAAAAGCAAATAATAAAAGTTTACAAATATTAAAACTAAAATGTTCGGAGTGAGCCAAATAGTCCATATTAAATATTGGTGAAGAAACCACACTATTGTAAAGTATTTAGCTGCACTATAGTAAGTAAAAACAGCAGCAAAACAATTATTTAAATGCTTTTAAATACTAAACAAATGTTAATCTAGTTTATATAATCACCAAACTTTTTGGAGTAGGTGGCCTATGTTATTATGCTAATTTAGGAGTAGGGGTTGTATTTTTGTAAAAACTGTTTTGCAAACTAAAATAAATAAAACAATAAAAAAGAAAATAAGAAAAAGATAAAAAACAGAGAAAGCCCCCCTGGCCAACTGGACCAGACGGCCCAGCTGGCCGACCCACCTGGCCCGACCGGCCAGCCCACCTACTAACCCACTCCCCCTCCCACCGTAACCCTAACCCACCCCACTCGCCCCACTCCTCTCCCCCCCCCACTCTCCTCGATCCCCTTTTGGATCGAGGCAGCCACCGCGGCGCCCGGCGCCCTCTTCCTACCCCGGCGCTCCACCGTCGCCAGGCGCGCGCCGGCCCTCAACTCGCCGGCGACGACCTCCTCCTCCCCGTTCTGGATCTGGCCGCCCCGGTCGCCCTGGCGCCGTCGCCGGACCCGGTCGCCGCTCGCCGAATGCCTCATCCTCGCCGGCCCCTCCCGGCCTCCTTCCTCTCCGCCCGCGCCGCCATCGACCCGGACGCCGCCCCTTCGTCGTCCTTCTCCCCGAGCCCACTGCCAATCCCCTGCAGCCGCCGGTGAGGCCCCCGGCCTCCACTCCCCTCCTCTCTATCCCGTGTACCGCACCACGCTGGTCGCCGTCGCCGCGGACGCCGCGCCCGCACGACCACAGACGCGCCCGCTCGCCTATCCCACATCACCACCGCGGATCTCGCCGCTCCGGCCGCTCGTCCTACTCGCGCGCCCGCGCTGTGCTTGTCTACACCGCGCCGCTCGACGCCCTTGCTCCCCGCGCGCGCCCGTCGCCTACTCCGGCGCCCACCGCGCCCTCTCCCCTCCCCGGCGACCACCACGTCCCCTGCTTCCTCACCCTCGCCCGGGTTCTGCGCTTGCTCCGCCAACCGCGCCACCCGCCACCCTGCCCGGCTCCGGCCACGGTCGCCGGCGCCGGGCCACGCGCCAGCCCCGTTCACCTCGCCGACGCCCTTGCCTGGCCTCACCACTGGCTAAGCCAGCCGGGATCGCCCGGGTCCATGCGTCCCCGCCCGCTGCGCCCTGCGCCCCGTGCCCGATCCATCGCCCAGTGCCCGTTAAGCCCTTGGCCCTATGACAGCCAGGGCCCACGCCCCCCTGAGAACGTTTTAAAAAAAGGAATTAAAAAAATATAAATAAATAATAATAATAAGAATAATTAATTAATTAACTTAATTAATTTTGATTAGTTAAACTAAACAACTAATTAAACTAATTAAACATTAGTTACCTAATTAACCTAATTAGCTAATTAAGTAGTCAATGACAGTGGGGCCCACCCCTAATTAATCCTGATTAGGTTAATTAAAATGTGGCACTGACCAGTGGGACCCACTGGTCAGGTTGACCAGTCAACCCCTGTTGACTGCTGACGTCAGCATGACATCATGCTGATGTCATAAATCCAGTTTCGAATTAAATTAAATAATTAATTAAATTCCCGAAATTAATAAATTCTTTTGAAAATCATATCTTTTAATCCGTATCTCGGATGAAAATACTTTCTACATGAAAGTTGCTCAGATCGACGAGACGAATCCGGATACGCAGCCCGTTCGCCCGCCACACATCCCTAACATATCGAACCTGCAACATTTCACCTCCGGTTCATCTGTCCAAAAACGTGAAACACCGGGGATACTTTCCCGGATGTTTCCCCCTTCACTGGTATCACCTCATACCGCGTTAGAACACGTCTAGCTCTGCCTGTTGTCCTGTTATGCACTTGCTTGCTATGTATTTACGGTTTCTCCCCCCTCTTCTCTTCGGTAGACCCCATGACGATGCTGATGCCCCTGTGGTCGACTACGTCACCGACGACCCCTCCTTCTTGTCTGAGCAACCAGGCAAGCCCCCCCTTGATCACCAGATATCGCCTATTCTTCTCTATACTGCTTGCATTAGAGTAGTGTAGCATGTTACTGCTTTTGGTTAACCCTATTCTGTTGCATAGTCTCTCATTGTTGCTACAGTTGTTACCCTTACCTGCTATCCTACTGCTTAGAATAGGATGCTAGTTTATTCCATCAGTGGCCCTACATTCTTGTCCGTCTGCCATGCTACTACTGGGCCGTGATCACTGCGGGAGGTGATCACAGGTATATACTATATACTTTATATACATGACACATGTGGTGACTAAAGTCGGGTCGACTCGTTGAGTACCCGCAAGTGATTCTGATAAGGGGGCTGAAAGGACAGGTGGCTCCATCCCAGTAGAGGTGGGCCTGGATTCCTGACGGCCCCCGACTGTTACTTTGTGGCGGAGCGACAGGGCAGGTTGAGACCACCTAGGAGAGAGGTGGGCCTGGCCCTGGTCGGCATTCGCGGATACTTAACACGCTTAACGAGATCTTGGTATTTGATCTGAGTCTGGCCATTTGGTCTATACGCACTAACCAACTACGCGGGAACAGTTATGGGCACTCGACGTCGTGGTATCAGCCGAAGCTCTTCTTGACGTCAGCGACGGAGCGGCGCGCGCCGGATTGGACTGGAACGCCTGCTAGGCTAGGTCTGCTTCCGGCCGTGCACGCAACGTGCAAGTGTGCAATGGGCGATGGGCCCAGACCCCTGCGCGCATAGGATTTAGACCGGCGTGTTGACCTCTCTGTTGAGCCTAGGTGGGGCTGCGACGTGTTGATCTTCCGCGGCCGGGCATGACCCAGAAAAGTGTGTCCGGCCAAATGGGATCGAGCGTGTTGGGTTATGTGGTGCACCCCTGCAGGGAAGTTTATCTATTCGAATAGCCGTGTCCCTCGGTAAAAGGACGACCCGGAGTTGTACCTTGACCTTATGACAACTAGAACTGGATACTTAATAAAACACACCCTTCCAAGTGCCAGATACAACCCGGTGATCGCTCTCTAACAGGGCGACGAGGAGGGGATCGCCGGGTAGGATTATGCTATACGATGTTACTTGGTGAACTTACCATCTACTCTCTCCTACATGCTGCAAGATGGAGGTGGCCAGAAGCGTAGTCTTCGACAGGATTAGCTATCCCCCTCTTATTCTGGCATTCTGCAGTTCAGTCCACCGATATGGCCCTTTACACATATGCCCATGTATATGTAGTGTAGCTCCTTGCTTGCGAGTACTTTGGATGAGTACTCACGGTTGCTTTTCTCCCTCTTTTCCCCCTTTCCATTCTACCTGGTTGTCGCAACCAGATGCTGGAGTCCAGGAGCTAGAGATCCCGAGGATGATTCTACATGGAGTTCGGCTTCGAGGAGTAGTTAGGAGGTCCCAGGCAGGAGGCCTTGCCTTTTCGATCGTTGTTACTTTTGTGCTAGCCTTCTTAAGGCTAACTTGTTTAACTTATGTCTGTACTCAGATATTGTTGCTTCCGCTGACTCGTCTATGATCGAGCACTTGTATTCGAGCCCTCGAGGCCCCTGGCTTGTATTATGATGCTTGTATGACTTATTTATGTTTTAGAGTTGTGTTGTGATATCTTCCCGTGAGTCCCTGATCTTGATCGTACACGTTTGCGTGCATGATTAGTGTACGGTCAAATCGGGGGCGTCATAGGACGACAAAGTGCTCAGGGCGGCGATCCTCGAGGAGATAGCGAGGATTGATGCTGAGGCTAATGCTCGAACCTTCTCGGAGCAGGAATGGGCTCACCGCTACGCCCTTGAGGGGCAGGTCGAGATGTTACTACGCGTGGAGGAAGAGTATTGGCGCCGTCGTGGGTGTCTAAAATGGACACTTAAAGGTGATAACAATACCAAGTATTTCCACGCCTACGCCAACGGTCGTCATAGGAAGTCCGCAATCCTCAGGCTGCAATCGGAACAAGGGTTCTTGTTGCGTCAAGAGGACATCATGCGCCACATTTATGACTTCTACATCAATTTGATGGGGTCATGCGAGGCCCAGAGGGCTGGCCTTCGCACGGACGTGTGGGAAGCCTCCCAACGCGTTCTGGACTATGAGAATTACGAGTTGGGACTCGCTTTTCTCCCTAAAGAAATTGATGATGCCTTGCTGGACATGAAATCGGACACGGCTCCGGGCCCGGATGGGTGGCCGGTGGTCATGTTCAAGCGTTTCTGGCCAATTCTCAGAGGCCCAATCTTTGCGATTTGCAACGGGTTTATGCGAGGGACGGTAGATATAGCGCGTCTTAATTTTGGTGTCTTATCGCTTATTCTGAAGGTCCACGGGGCCGACAACATTAGACAATTTCGCCCTATCGCACTCATTAATGTCCCTTTCAAAATATGTGCAAAAGCGTGTGCCACGCGCCTAGGACCGATTGCCCACCACACAATTCATCGCAACCAATCCGCGTTTATCCGTGGTCGCAATATACTGGAGGGTCCACTAGCCCTGCAGGAAATTGTACACGAACTCAAACGCATGAAGGAACCGGCCATTCTGTTGAAGCTAGACTTCGAGAAGGCTTAGGACCGGGTAAATTGGGATTTCCTGCGTCAGGTGCTTCTTAGCCGCAGTTTTTCGGCTGTATGGGTTCACCGAGTAATGCAGTTGGTCTCGGGTGGCCAGACTGCAGTCTCGGTGAACGGAGAAGTAGGGCACTTCTTCCGGAACAAACGCGGGCTCAGGCAGGGTGACCCGATGTCTCCGCTTTTGTTCAACTTTGTCGTGGATGCGCTGTCCGCTATGCTCCGGAAGGCGGCCGCGGCTGGCCATATCAAAGGGTCGGTAGGCCACCTCATTCCAGGGAGAGTGACTCACTTGCAGTACACGGATGACACGTTACTATTGTTTCGTCTGGACCAACATGCATTGCAACGGTCAAGGCGATTCTCCTTAGTTTTGAGCTCATGTCGGGCTCAAAATTAACTTCCATAAATGTGAGGTGCTCTCCATGGGGGTAGAGCCGGAGGAGGGAAAGCGCATAGCGGATTTGCTCAATTGCAAAGTGGGTAAATTTCGTTCACGTACCTCGGCCTCCCGGTGGACACCAAACGGCCCACTATAGAGGATTGGGAACCTCTTTGTGCCAAGGTGAGGGGAAGAGTTTGCCCTTGGACGGGGAAATTTCTTTCGAAAGCAGCAAGACTCGTCCTCACAAACTCGAGCCTCTCCTCCTTGCCCATGTTTGCCATGGGCCTCTTCCTGCTCGCAGAAGGGGTCCATGCAAAGATGGACACACCCCGATCCAAGTTCTTTTGGGAAGGAACGGGACCTAACCGTAAATACCATATGGTCAAGTGGGCTTGGGTGTGTCGACCCAAAGCCTTGGGGGGCCTAGGGATCACCAACACAAGGATCCTCAACATTGCGTTGATGTGTAAATGGATCTGGAAGATTTCCCAGGGGGCCGCGGGGTTGTGGGTCGATCTCCTAAGGGTAAAATACTTCCCAAACGGGAATTTTTTCGAAGGGAGGACGAGGGGATCCCCCTTCTAGAACGACCTGCAGGCGATCAAACCAGCATTTGCCATGGGGGAAAAATTCTCGATTGGGAATGGCCGGTCCGCTCGCTTTTGGATAGATCACTGGATTGATGCCCAGCCCCTTTGGGCCGAATTTCATGACCTGTATGACATTGCCGTCGACCCGGCAATGGCGGTGGCGGATGCGTTGGCGTCATCCCCACCGGAAATACACTTTAAACAGGAACTTAGTGGGCAAGAGCAAACTAGCCGAGCGGCATTGCTTCAGATGATTAGCCCTATAGGCCTATCGGGCCAGCCAGACACGGTGAGCTGGGCGCTTACCAACTCGGGCAAGTTCACGGTTAAGTCGTTATATCACAAGATGTGCCAAGGGCCGGCGCAGCTGGTGATCAAAGGGTTGTGGAAAGCGCGGCTGCCTTTGAAGATCAAACTCTTCCTCTGGCAAATGTTCCGCAACAAACTGCCCACCTCCCTGAACGTGGCCAAACGCAATGGCCCTGCCACCGGCCTTTGCGCGCTTTGCGGCGCACCAGAAGAGGCCAATCACGTCTTCTTTCTGTGCTCACTAGCGCGGTTTGCGTGGAGCGCAGTCCGGACCGCGGCAGGCGTCCAGTGGGACCCTAGATCTGCGACAGAGCTAACTCACCTATTAGATGCGATTCAGGGGCCTGTAAAGCGTGTTATGTGGAGCTGCGTAGGGGCACTCCTCTGGGCTTTCTGGTTAACTAGGAACAAGCTTACTATCGAGGGATGTTTTCCAACACATTCGGCTAACATTATCTACAACTGCAACCTTTTCTTGCAGCAGTGGAGTCCGTTGGGGAGGCGCAAGGATGCTGAATTATTCAAGACTGCCGAAGAACGTCTGAAGCAGGTGTATGTGTTGGCTAGGGAGCCTCCGACCACGGTCTAGGACATGGTGCCTTTTGCTGCTTGACGAGCCTGCGTGCTCTATACGGGCCTTTGCCTTGTAAAACTGCTAGCAGCCTGTTTGGCTTTTGGCTTTCGTCGTAACTTCATCGATTTCATGCTTGCGAGGGCCTGAATGGCTTTTGGTGCTGTACTAAGATTTGTGTCTGGATACATTGCCTGTTGGGGCTTTATTAAGTTAAAACCGGACGCATTTGGCGTCTTCGTTCTAAAAAAAAGTTTTACTTAAACAATTAGACCATCTACAGGCAGACGGTCCGGTCAGTAACCAATAAAGCGACTCAAACAGGTGTCTCAAAGCAGTCTCAAACGCATGGACTGACCAGCGCATCTCATATCCAGCCCAAATCTAGTGAGGATATGGGGTGGTCCAGGCGCGACCGGACACGTCCGCCAGGTCAAAATTGACAGCTTGACCCCAACAGAAGGTGACCAAATCATCTGCTCCTCTGCGCCGGACGCTACCTCCGCCGCCGCCCATGCGCCGGACCATGCCCTCTACTGCCAGACTACACACTGCACCTAAGAAGCAAAAAAGAGTCAATGCTCCTTTTGTGAGAGATATTCACAATGATTATGAATCTTCTCTAGTTGTAAGCAGAGAAAATTGATGATGACAGTCAATAAGCTTTAGAAAGGTTTCAATGATGACCGATACTTCTCATTTTTGGACGACGCGGCTATTTGAGCCGGTCATCTCACTCCTCGCGTGGAGAGGTGGGACTAAACCCCCAACCTCGATGGGCCAACACAAATCTGGTCATACACTCGAAATTTATGTACGAACAACCCCACTGGCTCAACATGGACTGTCAGTTGGGGTTGTCTACACTGAAACTGACATCCAAATCTAAAATGATCGACGTGCATGTGTTTGCATGTATTTGGTGTTTTGTAAATAGGGTTTTTGATTGCAAATGATAAAATCCAAGACCTGTCCGGGCATTATTCACCGGCGCGCTTGAGAGACCAAATGTCTGCCTGTAGATGCTCTTATGCCCTATTAGCTAAAACCATAAAAATGAAGGAGACACACAAGAAATGCGCAGGCATGATACATTTTCTCATATATCACTTCTCGTAACATATTACAAGCCTCTACTATAGACTAAAGCCCTCCTCAAAGGGGTTGGGTAAGTGCCCACAAAGTCACTTGGCGTGCGTAAAATCACACCGTCCTAATAGGGCACCACACACCTAGACGGCTAGACCCCGGGGGACGTACACGTATATATACAGTGTATATACGTATGCATATACACGTGCACAGTAGGGACAGGCTTATACATGCTGGGGCGTGCCATGGGGTGGGGTGGTAGGCAACGCGAGGATAGCGTTGCGTCGGCCACGCTCAGAGACGTTGTTCTCGGCGATTTTGACACCCGCGCTGTGGAGGCCCTTGCTCTTCTCCTCCTCCGTCCACTCGGCGGCGTAATACTCCTCCTCAGTGGCTCCAGCCGTGGGAAGGAGGAGCATGGAGCCCCACTGTGGGAAATGCACGAGTGTGACAGGGAGCGTGCATGCCATGACCATGATGCCCATGTAGTGAAGCCCTTTGCCAGTGGAGTACTGGGACGACGTGAAGAAGAGGAACTGTGTGAGCCCGCCGCCCACATTACCCCAGCACCGCTCATCCCAGAGATGAGGCTGAGGGAGCGACGGGAGACAAAGGGGATGACACCGTAAACGGCACCACATGCAGCCTCGACGCAGATGGAGTAGAGGACCATGCATGTGATTGAGGTGGGAAGGGTAGTTGCGCGACCGAGACAGAGGCAGAAGGCTCCGCCAGCGGTTTGGAGGATCCATATGTTCCAGAGGCGGGCACGCATGCCAAAGTAGCGGGCACCAAGATCGGAGAGGTATCCGCCCATGGGGCGTGCAAAGATGTTAGCCAATCCGAAGCATGCCGCTATGATGCCAGCAGACCGGAGATCAAGGTGGAAGCTATCGTAGTAGAACTCGGCGATCACATTGTTGGTGGTGAGCTCGACACCCATGCAGTAGCCATAGATGAATATGAAGATCCACGTTCGGTAGTTGGTGACGGCGCCACTCAGAACATTTGAGAACTTGTCCTTGTTCATGTCTCCATTTTTCTGCAGGCTCCTCAAGTTGCCATCAGGAAGGTCTTGTCCCATGGTGAGCACAAGTAGGCCCATCACCACCAACATCATTCCTGGCACAAAGTAGGCGATGCGCCATGCCGTGAAAGATGTTGCACCACTTGCTAAGATGCCATCAAAGACGAGAGGCATGATGAGTTGTGTGGCACCACCACCCATGTCACCCCATCCTGCCGTCAAGCCGCCAACTGTCACGATGATCTTGCTATTGAACATGGTACTGATCCGGTACTGACATGATACAAAAGTGGCAAGTGAGACACCAATGAGGAAGCGGATGGTGATGTATCCGCTAGGACCATCGATGACGGACATGCAGAACACCGCTGGTGCGGAGAGCATGACCAAGAAGGCGTAGCCGTAATGCGGGCCAAGGAGGCCTTGAGAAGATGGCGCCTGATACAGAGGCGACCCCGGCGTTGCCGATGTCGGGCTTGGTAAGGTTGAGGTTGTCACGAATGATGGGGACGAGGGGCGCAGCAGCGAAGGTGGAGACAACGCAGGTGAAGAATGACATCCATCCAAGATGGAAGGCGCGCATATGTGGGTTTCCGAAGGAGAAGATCTTGATAGACTTGGCCTTGTGCTCCGAGTCCACTGGCAGCAAGAAGTTGATGGGCGCTGGGGTGGTGGGAGTTGATGGGCACTTTCCCGACATGGTAGTTTTTAGTCAAAGATTAGTCAAAAAGTGGTAGTTTTTGACACAAATTTGTAAAGTGATACTTTGTAGGCACGGTTTCGCGAAATGTGGCAGTTTCTTGTTAAATACTCGCAAGAAGTTGATGGGTGGTGGGGTGGTGGGAGTGGAGGCGACCTCCATTTCCATATCCTCTTGTGCTGAGGGAGGAAAGCTTCTTCTTCCTTGCTCCTTGGAGCTCTCAGAGATGCAATGTGCTCCGCGAGACAAGTGCTTAGCTAGCTAACTCTCTAGTTTGTAATGGTTGTGTTTGTGCTCGAAACAATGAGAAGGATACATGTATTTATAGCATGCTTCAACCACTTCAGTTTGGCATATTCTTTGGCATATCCTTTCGTCTAGATCGTTCCAGTATTCATTTTCCTTGAGTTGCTCAAATTAATGCACACCATTACTCCATTAGTTATATGTTTGACGTTGTCCTCTGTTTCTTAATTTGTGAGGTTCTCCAACTAACGAAGAGATTCACAAGGATCGTACATCTGTCTTTGTTGAACTTATCAGGGATGCCAAGCTACTTATATGAGATAATATATATGCAGTGCCAGTACATTAACTGTTGCAAGTTCGTACAGGACCGTGCAAAAGAGTTGACACTAGCGGTAGGGTTTATTCGATCTGACTGCAAAACTTGCAGGTTGAGATATTCCTGAAGCGAACTTGATTGTACACTAAGTACAAACTAAAAGTTGACTTTAGGTAGCTGCAGAGCTAGCTGTAGTCTGCAGGTTACAGCATCCAAGATTAATTACTTCTGACTCCACATTTAACGCGTCATTAGGTTGCTAAATTGATACTCCCTCCGTGTCAAAAGTAGAATGCATGTTACTAGCTGCTTATTTTATGGATAATTTCAAATTAAAACATTATGAAGAAAGCAGTGAAAAACCGCATGAAAAATTTATTTTGCTCCAGCAGTGAACAGTTTCCTTTTTGGCAAACTTTTTTTTCCTTGTGTTAATGAAAACCGTCCAAAGCGTTGACTGTGGAGAAATTTTTGACTCGATGTTGCAGTTGCACATGCAGGAGCTGGTGGCAGTAATATTCTGGGCGTGTACTATATTATCTCACCTAATCAAGATCAGGGCTAATTTAAGGTTTATGACAGCCCTAAAAAAATTAAGATCCAGACTAATTGACCAAGGTTAATTAACCAATGCTTTATGTACCTGCTTAACGGTTGGTGAAACCAAAGGCTAGCGCTGTGCAAATCTCATTTCGTTAATTGTTTCATTCATGTGTGTACCTTCTGCGTTTCTGCATCAACAGAGCCTAACTGAGAATTACTTGCAAGTAATGGCGACTTAGTTGTCAGCTTGGCTACTTAAGATATCACAAGGAGCTCGATCTGTGTCCCCATACGTTGAACTTATCAACTGGGTTGCCAAGCTACTTATATCTATGAAAATCTTATATATCATCATTAGACTAAGTGCATAAAATGTACACCCTCCGTTTCATAAATATAAGTCATTTTCGAGATTCCAATATGAACTACATATGAAGCAAAATATATTAACCTACACTCTGAAATACGTCTATATACATTTGTATGTAGTTTGTATTGAAATCTCAAAAAAAGGCTTATACTTAGAAGTTAAGAAGTATGTGAGAAGGTGTACACAAAGCTAGCTACATAGTTGCCATCCAAACGTATAACTCCAATGTACACGATAACACGAGCAGGTACAACCAAGACTGTTCCAATGTACACGATAACTCCAATGTACACGATAACACGACCAGGTACAACCAAGACTGCTCAAACACTTGCCCAGGCGTTGCACATGCAACAGTACGGATCAGTGTTGCTTCCTCGTCATCGATCCATCAACGTAAACTATATAAATTGATCTCCGACGCGCTAATTAAATAGTTGTCATGTCGACCGATCGAGATCTATGTAGAGATCGACAAGATCGTTGTGTATTTCGTTTCAGGATTATCAGGACAAGCTCGCCGATCTAGTCAGCACGACGTGTTGCATGTGTTGCACGTCGCCAAGCTAGCAGAGTATAAGTCAAATTTGGTAGCTTCCCGAGAGTTGTGTGGAAGTCCAATTTGTTAGTTTCAATGTATATGTATACCAAATTAAAGTAGTACTAGTAATTAGCTAGAAGCACTACTAATAACTGGCACTGCCTGTTGCTTATGGTTTATTAAATGCATGGTTAATCGGCAAAAGTGCAGTCGCTAGCGTTAGGCTGGCCATAGTGGGGGTAACATAACTAGTATCATGTACTTGGGACTCGCAAACATGCTTACGTGACAGAAAATTAAAGAAGAGAGAGAGGGTCATAGTAACATAGGTAGATACCGTAACATAATAAATGTTATGCTACTATGTGTCATACATGGCAATAAATGAGACCACCTATAATATTACTTTATGATACTATGCACTATGGATGTATTATCATACACTAGTATCATATGCATGATACTAGTATATGTTACTCCCCACTATGACCAGCCTTAACTAATTGTTAGCCAGGTGATGAAAAACAAGCGCTAAGGGCATGTACAATGGTGCTATCTTAGGAGTGCCATGTAAAATAAATGATGAAGTGAAGGAGAAAGAAATTATAAAGAAAGGTTTGTCTTCTCTTATTTAAGAAATGATCTCCTAGCATAATATGTCTCACCATGTTTTTATGAATAGCTAATTATTGTAGACAAGGCTAAGAAATGACCCATTGTAGACATGTTTTTTTTGTCATCTCTAAATTACATACAAGATTTAAGATAAGATATCTTGTCAATCATTGTACATGCTCTAAAATTGAGAAGAGAAACCCCGGCCCTACAAAGAGTTGACTCCGAAATCACCGGCACATGTAACTGTACGGTGGATGCGTCGTCGTCATCACTGTGTTCAAAAGTCAGGCTCTTGTTCATTAACTAAGCGGTTGGCAGAATCAAGCTGCATCGATCTGCCCCCCGTCAAAAAATAACCTATCTGGGCTGCTGAACCACTTATACTACGAGATAAGCTATATATTTGAGCGGGACACGTTAAGTTCACTGCCGTCGGTTCAGACCTCAGAGAGTTGACCCCGTACGTATAGAGGGTTTATTCGATCTGGCCATGGTGCAGTATTCCAAACGTACTTTGTCCTTCGCTACCTACAAAAGCCGTTCAAGATTAATAATGGACTAGTTGCAAGGGTTGTACATGCAAAGGTACGTTGGTGTCGGCAGTTTTCGGCGATACATAATAATCAGTTATTAGTTGACATCGAGCAGAACCATAATAATCAGTTATTAGTTATTAGTTGACATAATAATGAATGATATGTGTGTTGTTTTGTTTCAAGAAAGAAAACTCATTATGATGCTCATCGTCTAAATCTGAAGTTAAAGTACACAGCATACAACGTTTGCACAAATACCCCGGCCAGCTCCACGCGTCGGAATGAGCGCTGTAGCGCGGGCAGAGTGCCATCAGTGGTTTTTTGCTTTTTCGCTACGTGATTGAAGTGGATATATGTGGTTTTCTGAAGATTTCTTTTCTAGAATGATGGTTTTCGGTTATGAACGTCTCAATTTTGATGGGTTTATGCTATTAATTTGGACGAAGTACAATGCAGGTTTTGCAGACAAAACTTGCGAAAATATTATGAATAAGGTGCTCTGTAGTTGCCTACAGTGCCTTTTAATTTCCCTAGCGGTGGGAACGTATGGGTAGTTGTGAAGGAAAGAAACGGACAGGAGAACGACTCGCATCAGCATCAACGTCCATGTAAAAGAAACCAAATACTAAGTGCTATAATACCTTTTTATGCCGGGGAAGTGCTATAATACCTTTTGACCCAATGCTAGCAAAAAAAAGGAAACAAAGTTCTACACACAAAATATAGCAGTATATATAGTTTGACCATTTGGCACGAAGAGGAACATATATAGTAGCCATCTGGCCACGACAAAGTTTGAAGAATAGTGCTCACACCGTCACACGTACGTACGACAAATGTAAACCAGAATCAGCATGTGCGAATATACAAAAGGATATTCCTAACCTCCAACTAGCTGGGACTTGCTCTGATGACTCTTCAACGCGTGAAGTATAAAAAGATATAACATATTCTTGCAACACTTGGATTAATATGTAAGCCACAAATTTACAAAAGAGATCCTGAATTAAAAAATATTCAGGAATTTGAAAAACATTTCTGAACTTAAGTATTCCTGATTTTTAAAAAGGTTCACTGTTTTTTTAATATTCATGAATTTTAAAATGGAAAAAATATAACAAACATGGTAAAAAGAAATAAATAAAAAAACAGGACAAATGGATTAAAATCAGCAAAAGGCGAAAATATTATTTTTTGGAAAGAAATTTGGTTCCAAAACTGGTCAAAGAAACAGTGCTCGGGCAGCAAATTAGATTTGCCCATATTCGATATGTGCTAAAGATACGAGAACAACATTATATGTGTGTTACTTCAGTACAAAAAGAAGTGGATATATATTTGATAGCAAGTTGAACACTTTATTATCTGGTTGAAACTTTGGGTCCTCCTTGCAGAAAAAGAGTTGGGTGATGTTTTGCTATGTGGCGGAACAGTCCTTGAACCTTATAATAAACCAACAGGCTTACGGTTTGTCCGGTCCGACGATCCACCAAGCATACCAATTCCGGGTTTTATAGCCGATAGTTCAGTCCATGCCGGCGGATTGTAAAACGACGATGTAAAAGTGTCACTAACTAGCAAAAAAAAGGGTGTCCTTAGCAGTAACTTGCCGTGGATTTTACTTACGTACAGTAAGCCAATCGCCAAAAGAGTTTAGGGAACACAAATTGAGTAAGTGGTAACTAAAATATCCTGGCGGTGAAAGTGAGAGCTATTGATCAAGTGGACGTTTATAATTGTAGGTGCACCGTACAAGATCATCAGTTGGCTCTTGAAAAGCACCAGCACATGGATGCAACTGAACGGTGGCTGACTGCGTCTTCATCGTTCATAGACAAATTATTAGTTGGCGGCGTTAAGTTGCGTCTCTCTGTCCTCCGCCGTCGAGCCTATCTCTACGCTGCTCAACCACTTATATGGGATAAGTTATATACTCTCTTCGTTTTTAAATATAAGTCTTTTAAGAAATTTAACTATAGACTACATACGAAGCAAAATAAGTGAACATATACTCTAAAAAAGCGTCTATATACATCAGAATATAGTCTCTATAGTGGAATCTCTAAAAAGACTTATTTTTATGAACTGATGGAGTATTTGAATGGGACTGCACCTGCACAGTTGTTGCAGGTACAGAGCCGTTCAAAGAATTGACACTGCATATTGGAGGCTTATTCTCTTATTTGATCTAACTACAAAAATCGTACAAATTAACAACTTGCTAGTTGCGGCGGTTGCACATGCAAGAGCACGGTCGGTGGTGCCAGCAGGTTTAATTCTCCGTTTTCCAGTTTGTTCAGTTGGCTCAAGAACTAGTTTAGTTGTATGCTCGATCATTGAGCAAAATTGAAGAAAGTAGGAGTACTCCAACAAAAGTAGCCAAGTAGTACTGCAACACGAAGGTAGCCAGGCTGCAACTTGCACTAGTGTTTCTGTTCGACCTTGCCATACACAAAGGAGAGTATGTGGCAAAAGGACCATCATCAAGTCTGGCCATATGGGCGCACCGCGAGGGCCGGCTTTCCTCAAGCAAGTGTCCTGGATGAAGGTGCTAGAGACAAAAGTTAATGTAATGCTGATTTTGCATGGAAAACCCTTTAAAAAAATTAAATTACTAGGAATTGGAGGCTTAAACGACACACGAATCACCTCACCTCCGATGTGCACCATGTGTGCCCACTGCTTCGGACCAAGGGTGGTGAACATCCTGACGATCGACCAAGAACCAACTCCAAGCATCTCAGCGGCAACAAAAAATCCAGAGGCCTTCGATTGTCGACTTAACCGATGTCAATCATATCAATTATAGAGGAGGGTCGAGCATGATCGACACTCTCAAAGCAATAGAGCCGCGGGAAAGTGCAGTATAGAAAGTACGATGGTGGTACCGCCTCCCAACATGATACCAACAATTGCAACATATGGTTTTTAATGTTTCTACCTGCGGAAAATGAGAGCTTGGAGGAGAGAAATAGAAGTCATCGCCTGCTGACTTCCTTGGCCGACCGTGATACACCGTGTGACTGCCTACCTCTGTAATAACATCGCCAATCCTTAGGTGCCTACTAACGGCAGGGTTCTCTACGACCCGTGTCGTCGTCCATATCTCATGAAACCTACCTCCTCTTGCTCCAATATGAATGATCAACCATGGTTGCAGATGTTGCTTAGTTCCCTGCTCTCGAGAAGGACAACACTTGGACGCTCTTCCCTCGACTGCATAACGTAATGTCGTCAGTAGAAAATTGGTATTCAAGGTGAAAGAGAAGGCCGATGATAACGTAAATAACTAAAATTCTTTTTCCAAAGGGTTTTCTCTATGCTTTGATGGCGACAATCTTGATACTTTAAGTCTGGTCATCAGACCAATGAATGTCCGACTTGTCCAAGCCCTTGATGTCTTGCGTGGCTTCATCAAATTGACATCAACAATACTTTTTGACATGCTAAGGCGGCCTATATGCATCAACTGGATGGCTTTGAAGATGCTCGTTGCCCAAGCTATGTCTCCAAACTTCAACAATTACCACGTGCATGGTACTCATGACTCACTTGTTCCTATTGAAATGGTGCCGTCGTTTCACTGACCAACTCGTTTAGTCCTTCCCATTGAAGGACCTTGACTTGATGCGGTATTTTTTAGGCATTAATGCGCCTTGCAATCCCCCCCGAGTTGAGACTTACTCATAAAAAGCAAGCCAATGATCACACAGACTTGGAGAACTGCAAGGCAGTCTATACCCCCATGAATGGTGAAGAGATTTTATCACGGTATGTTGCCCAAGTATTGAATGATGAGGATGCCTTCGGCCACCGTTGCACCAATAGAGGTTTGCAATACTTGAGAGAGTAGGATTTTCCCCTACTATATAGAGAAAACAAACAAATGACCCACGTTGTTGAGAAAATCCTCTTTAGGCTGATAAAAAAATCTAGAATACACAAGGCGAGCACTGCCATGAAGCACTTGGTGCACGAATGAATTTGACCATCTTGCCGCTGAGCAAAGTTGCATGAGTGGATGGACCACAATTAGAAGTACCCACGGCCACCGACGGCTCACCAACCCGTGTCTCCTGAAAGAAACCACCATACTTTAGCTTAACGTCTCCACAAGACTGCCACTAGAGAATGCCATCTAGCTACCCTCTCACTCTATACAGAGGAGCACCGACCCTACAGGCAAGCATGCAGGACCAACAGGTAAGCCAACATGGCCACGTGTAATAGATAGTAGGTAAGCGTGACCACTACATGCCATAGCAAAGGTTGCTCTAGGTAACGATCCAAGCCTATGCCACACGACTAGAGGAGATATACAAACTAATGACACTCCTAATAGAGTCAAGACTCAAAGCGCCACCATCATCGCGTCTGCCAGAACAGACATCGGTTTTCACTCAGGCATTGAAGAGTGGGAGGGAGGAAATCTAAGGTGACGCCCCTGAGAAGAATGCAACGCTTGAATGCTTCAACGATGCCAACGCCAAAGAACGAAACTTTTGCTCGCCACCTTCCTCACACCTCCGAAGCCACTAGGGCTCACCACGAGGATGGGCCCACCATGCTAAATCATGGTCTCCAGATCGATATCAGAGCTTATCCGCTGCCACAGGTACCACCCTCATCAGGACCCCACTATAGTTCCCATAGCCAACTACATGGACAAGGGGAGTCGCCAACAATCACTTCACGGATGCTTGCTGGAGTACAAACCTTCCAGGGCCACCGCCCGCCCGTCCAAGGTCGTGAGCCCCAACTCCACCACATGACTTCATGGGTGTGGTCGAGTAGATGTACGATGATAAGGTTCTCCTTCTACACCGTGGCACGATAGTAGTCATGTGACCATGGAGAATCTAGTGAAGAATCGTCCACACTGACATCCCTAACCAGTATCGGCTGGATTTGGGCAGGGACAAGCTTATGGCAGCAATCGTCAGCCCGCCAGTAGGCATGGAGTACCTTGCAACCCCCTAGCCACAGCATCGGGGCCCAGTGTTGGAGCTTGATCACTAGCCTAGTGAAGACACATCATCTGATATGATGATTGGGGAAAATTCACAGTGAGAGCTAGGTTTTACGCTAGGCGGGCCATAAGGAGGAGCGCGAGGGACATTGTGGACTCATCACCACCGAGCCGCAAGGAGCTCTGGCTTAGCGATACTGACTAAAGACAGCGAAGGAAATGGACCTGGGAAAAGGGGGGCATTTGCTGCGGCGGGGTGGGCGCCGCCCGAGAGAGAGGCAATACGGGATAGAAGGGGTTGCTTTTCAGCCTTGGTATATGGAGATCGCCTTCTACACTCTCGAATGGACGCAGGTCGGGTCGGATGGTCAGCTCTCTACCGGTGGTTCACGATCTTTTGTCGTCCAACCTTGATTTCTATGTGCTTATAGCCAACTGTGTCGTATTGAACTGTGGAAGTGCCTCGATATGTCGTACATGTAGTAGTACAAGTTGTCCTTTCTCACATTGCTGGCAAGGTCGAAGCCGACAAGGAGGACATATGTAACCTCCTCAGAGAGATCCAACCATCTGCTGGTTGGCAGGAGTGCTACAAATTTGTCAGCGAGTGACTGGCCTCTCAACTGGTTTACTTCTCTAGTAAGCAAATATGCCAGAGACAAATTACACCATACTCCGATGTGGATGTGGATAATCATATAAGGATACAATCAAACTTTAGGTTACGAAGTTAGAATTTTGATGCACGTAGCATGCAACCACCCCGCTCCGTACGCAATGATTTTGTGGCGTAGGACTTTGTTTATGTATCTCGTGTTTCCAAGTTAATAGGCTTTGATTATGCAATGCGATCAGAAACATGTTTATAGAAAACAAAAAATGTTCAAACGCGGAGATGACACGGAGATTCGTGACCTATCCCAAATAAATTTTGCTAGGCTTCCAATGACAGGTTGCTAGTCTCTATCTTCCATCTTATACATAGCAAACGTACGGTGGTTGCCACGGAAGCGTACGGAGTGCAATATTCTGGCTTCAAATTAAGTTGGGTGATCTATAGCCTGAGCTCTCATTAGCTGGCATCGAGATCTGGCATGACAAATACATTTTGTCTTTAGGAGTCCAGACTCTAGAGAGTTGACATTAGGCACTGCCCTACAGGAGCAAGAGTACGGATTGGTCACATACGGTGGTTGACATGGACCGGGTATTCTAAACCTCCAGTCATGGGCAGCTACCATCACTCTTGGGCAGCTAGCATGGAAAGAGTTTGCTCCAGCTAGTTGCAAGTACGGCCAGTGTAGTACGGTACCTGCATCATCATCAGCAACCTAATGCCCGTACTATATGCATTGGTGTTAGCGACAGGAGGGGCGTTTTGCTTCGCGTTTTGCTGCTTACCTAGTTTACTTAGGTGGCATAGCTTAGTATTGACAAACGTTGGTGAAAGCAATTGGTGTACCGGTTGCCTTGTCATATGTGGATTCTGGCCGTACATGCATCACCGGTGCTCTCGAAAGTCCTCATTCGACAGGCAAGCAAGTTCTTGGAAGCACGGTTGTAAGTGTGTTTAATAAAATGTTACATATGCCAAATTGACCAACTTAATTAATTCGTGCTAACTATCCATGTTTGTGAAAACGATCGGCAACGGGCTTTTCAAATTAGTGTTGTGACGTCTTCGATGTCTTAAGCATCATCTTCTCGTACAGATAGAACTATGGTGAAAAGGCCACTTCCAGCCAAAAAAAGGACAAAGTTGTGTCTCCGCTGAGATACAATCAAGCGTTTGCATGAAGTGACATTTAGTACGTTGATCAGTGGACGTTTGGTTTTGCTTACGAACCTTGTATATCTTTCTTAACTATACAGGGATTGTAATGCATAGATCACACGGAGACGAGGTGTCCTCCGTTGAATTTTATAGGGTTTCAAAACTAAAATGATTTTAGATCAACCAGCTATATAATAGGAGTAGTATATGATCGGGATTGCTGAGTGCATTGCATGGTTATATTTCAGGACTGCATATGCCACAAGCATTGCAACAACAAAAAAGTGGAATCAGTCCCATCAGAGCCATCCAATCGAGATCTATGTGGTCTCGTACCTTCTTCCACTAACTGATTTCTCTATTCATCTTCTTCCTCATCTGTTTCACAACCTCTCATGTCTAAATAAAGGGAGTCCTAGGTCCTCATTCATCATCCAATCTTAGATCCAACTATCGTTAGATATCCCATACACCATTGTAATCCTCTGCATGAGGTATCCCCTCACCATGAATATAACAAGAAGCAAGATGTAAGGTATTACTCTTCGGAGGCCCGAACCTGGATAAACTGTGTGTGTAGACTCCATCCTGGTACTTATGATCTCGTCATGAACCCTATGGAAGGATTTGACGGGAATTTGATGCATAGCATGCAACCACCCCGCTCCGTACGTTGATTTTCTGGTGTAGGATTTAGTTTATGTATCTCACGTTTCTAAGTTACCAGGCTCTAATTACGCAGTGTGATCAGAAACTTGTTTATATAAAACAAAAAAGTCTTCAAACGCGGAGATGACACGGAGATTTGTGACCTGTCCCAAATAAATTTGCTAGGCTGCCAATGACAGGTTGCTAATCTCTAATATTCCATCTTATACACAGCAAACGTACGGTGGTTGCTACGGAAGCGTACGGAGTGCAATGTTCTGGCTTCAAATTAAGGTGGGTGATCTAGTATAACCTGAAATCTCATTAGCTGGCATCGAGATCCGGCATGACAAGTGCATTTTGTCTTAAGCAAGTCCAGAGAGCTGACATCAGCCACGCCATTCAGTAGCAAGTGTACAGATTGGTCACCTACAGTGCTTGATATGGACCGGGTATTCTAAACCTCCAGTCATGGGCAGCTAGCATCACTCATGGGCAGCTAGCATGCAAAGAGTTTGCAAGTACGGCCGATGTAGTACGGTACTTTATGCATTGATGTTAGCGTTTTGCTTCATGTTTTGTTGCTTAGCTAGTTTACTTAGGTGCTAATAGCTCAGCATATATTGATAAACGTTGGTGAAAGCAATTGGCGTACCAGTTGCCTTGTCATATGTGGATTATGGCCGTACATGCATCACCAGTGCTCCCAAAAGTCCTCAGTCGGCAGGCAAGCAAGTTCTTGGAAGCGGCGGTTGTAAGTGTGTCTCAAACAATCTTACATATGACAAATTGACAAACATAAATAATTCGTGGTAACTATCCATGTTTGTGAAAACGATCGGTAGCGGGCTTTTCAAATTAATGGTGTACATCTCCCGTATCTCAAGGCGTCACTGTCACGTACAAGTGAAATGGTCACTTCCAGCGAAAAGAGGACAAAGTTGCCCCCCCCCCCCCCCTAAGATACAATCAAGCGTTTGCATGAAGTGACGTTTACTTAATTAGTGGACGTTCGCTTTTGCTTACGAAGCTTGTATATCTTTCTTACCTATACGGGGATTCTAACGCGGAGATCACACGGAGACGAGGTGTTGTCCGTTGAATCTTAGGGCTGCAAACCTAAAATGTTTTTAGATCGACAAGCTATATATGATCATAACATATGATCGGGATTGTTGAGCGCACTGCATGGTTATTTTTCAGGCCGCATATGCCACAAGCATCGAGAAAAAGAAAACAATGGCAATCAGTCCCTTCAGAGCCGCCCAATCGAGATCTAAGTGGTCTCCTACCTCCTTCTTCCTCTAACGGTTTTCCCTATTCATCTTCTTCCTCGTCTGCTTCACAAGATGAAACAAATGATATCTTGGAAAAGAGTCCATTTAAACTCTTTGGCTGCGTAATAGTGTGTGTTGTGAAAATTCTGATGCATTTTTCTGGGAACGTCTGATTTTACATAAATTGCTAGCAACTATATATGAGATCTACCGCAGATCCTGTTTTTGCACGCTAATTCGTAGCATCTAGTTAAAGTACTTCTTCTACGTTACAGAAGTTTGAAGACTGCGAAAAGAGTTGACCCTGTGGCTGCGAACACATGCAAGATATTGAGTACGGTAGTACATCCTGTTTATGATATTCTGGAAGCAAACAAAGATGGATGGGTGATCTATAGCCTGAGATCTCATTAGTTTTTGTTTCTGTTTCTTGAAATGAAGAGCTCATTAGTTAGACATCAAGACTGGGATCAGCAATTAATCGCGCCTTAAGCAACCTTTCGTTACTGGTAAACAGGTCTAGATGCCTTCATGGCTGTCAGGACACGCATGCAAAAGAGTTGACCGTAGCTACAAACGCATCTTTTGATCAAACTGTACGGTTGGGTACGTGGTTGCTGTAGAAGTTTAATCAGTTGGAGTGCTACGCTATTCGTGCTGCAGACATCGGTTCTTTAAAGTCTAAAGTTTAAACCCTCCATTAATTGGCATCGACACACCAACAACCATCTCTACAACGACTCTAGTCTAGCTATATAGTATATAACTGGGGTCTAGAAGAAAAATATTAATGTCTTGAATATTATAGAGAAAATATAATAACAAGTCTTCAGCATTATGGCCCATACACATGCAAGAACATCGAGTTAGTACGGAGTAGGGTGGTTGCTTATATTCGGGCTGCGCCGATCATCATTGATAACCTAAAGTCTGACCCTACTTCATGTATATTTCATGCTAATATTTCAGTTTTTAGCTACTTTTGCTAGCTAGCTACATAACCAGAAGCTTGCGAAAATGATTGCTATTCTACAAATATGTAGTTGTATGCATGTCCTATTCATCCATCGCCTTCGACGCCAGCTGCATGCTACCGCACAAGGGCAAGTTCTACTTGAACAGTTATGCTACAACATGCAGGGAGCACTAGTACCTTCTGAGGAAGTCACACGCACCGTGGAATCATCTTCCATTTATTTTAATTTCCGCGGGAAACTTGAGAGCTTTATTCAACTAATGCATTCCTTTTCCGGACAGCCAAGAGGCTGCTGAGCAGGAAGCTGGGGTCTCATCGAGCCAGTTCTCAGTAAAATACGCAAGCAGACTTTGCACAAAGACGAGTTGGAAGGTTGGCCGATCTGTACACATGCTGAATTACAAAAGATTTAAACTCAGAAGCTAGCTCTTAGTTCATCTGAGAGCAGCGCCACCACAGAGCATGATGTTTCCCGAGGTCGACTGACTGAAGGCAGTCGGTTTCCATTGTTGCTTGCTTGAAGCATCAAACATGTGCAGAAGTACAAAACAACGATGGAAATGGATCCACGAGGAATGTGTAGGTACGATACATTTTTTCTTATATCCCATCTCGTAACATATTACAAGACCCTAAAAACATTCTACAAACCGCCTCCAAGGGGTTGGGTAAGCGCCCACAAAGTCACGTGGTGTGGAAAATTACACCGTCTTAATAGGGCATCAAACACCTAGACCCTAGAGGAACGTGCATGTACATACACAGTGTATATACATATGCATATATACGTGCACGGTAGGGAGGTAGAAAAAACTCGAGTCTTATACGTGTTGGGGGGTTACGTGAGGTGGGGTACCAGGTACGGCGAGGATGGCGTTGCGTCTGCCACGCTCAGAGACACTGTTCTCGGCGAACTTGATGCCCGCGTTGTGTAGGCCCTTGCTCTTCTCCTCCTCGGTCCACTCGGCGGCGTAGTAGTCCTCCTCGGTCGCACCTGCGGTGGGTGGGAGGAGCATGGAGCCCCACTGCGGGAAGTGCACGAGCGCGACTGGGAGGGTGCACGCCATGACCATGATTCCCATGTACTGGAGCCCTTTGCCTGTGGAGTATTGCGACGACGTGAAAAAGAGGAACTGTGTGAGCCCGCCGCCCACATTACCGCCCGCGCCGCTCATGCCGGAAATGAGGCCGAGAGAGCGCCGAGAGACGAAGGGGATGACACCATAGACGGCACCACAAGCAGCCTCGACACAGATGGAGTAGAGGACCATGCATGTGATTGAGGTGGGAAGGGTAGTTGCGCGACCGAGACAGAGGCAGAAGGCTCCGCCGGCGGTCTGGAGGATCCAGATGTTCCAGAGCCGGGCACGCATGCCGAAGTACCGAGCACCGAGGTCGGAGAGGTAGCCACCCATCGGACGTGCGAAGACATTGGCCAAGCCAAAGCACGCGGCTATGGTGCCAGCGGCCCGAAGGTCGAGGTGGAAGCTGTCGTAGTAGTACTCAGCGATCACGTTGTTGGTGGTGAGCTCGACGCCCATGCAGTAGCCATAGATGAAGACGAAGATCCACGTGCGGTAGTTGGTGACGGCGCCACGCAGAACATTGGAGAACTTATCCTTGTTCATGTCTCCATTCTTCTGCAGACTCCTCAAGTTGCCATCAGGAAGGTCTTGCCCCATGGTGAGGACGAGTAATCCCATCACCACCAACATCATTCCTGGTACGAAGTATGCGAGGCGCCATGCAGTGAAAGGCGTTGCACCACATGCCAAAATGGCATCGAAGACGAGAGGCATGATGAGCTGTGTGGCACCGCCACCCATGTCTCCCCATCCCGCCGTCAAGCCACCGACGGTCCCGATGATCTTGCTATTGAACATGGTGCTCACCCAATACTGGCAGGAGACGAAAGTGGCAAGTGAGATACCAATGAGGAAACGGATTGTGATGTATCCACCGGGGCCATCAATGACGGACATGCAAAACACCGCTGGCGCGGAGAGCATGACCAAGAAGGCGCAGCCATAACGTGGGCCAAGGAGGTCGCAGATGGCGCCCATGGCCAGCCTTGAGAAGATGGCTCCGGAGACGGAGGCGACCCCGGCGTTGCCGATGTCGGCCTTGGTGAGGTTGAGGTTGTCGCGGATGATGGGGATGAGCGGCGCAGCAGCGAAGGTGGAGACAACGCAGGTGAAGAAGGACATCCATCCGAGATGGAAGGCACGCATGTGTGGGTTGCCGAAGGAGAAGATCTTGATGGACTTGGCCTTGTGCTCAGAGTCCACCGGCAGCAAGAAGTTGATGGGCGCTGGGGTGGTGGGAGTGGAGGCGACCTCCATTTCCATATCCTCTTGTGCTGAGGGAGGAAAGCTTCTTCTTCCTTGCTCCTTGGAGCTCTCAGAGCTGCAATGTGTTCTGAGAGACAAGTGCTTAGCTAGCTAACTCTCTAGTTTGTAATCGTTGTGTTTGTGCTCGAAAAGATGAGAAGGATACCTGTATTTATAGCATGCTTGAACCACTTCAGTTTGGCATATTCTTTGGCATATGCTCCCGACGTTTCCTTTCGTCTAGATCGTTCTAGTATTCCATTCATTTTTCCTTGAGCTCCTCAAATTAATGCACACCATTATTCCATTAGTTATATGTTTGACGTTCTCCTCTGATTCTTAATTTGTGTGTTTGTCCAACTAATGAAGAGATTCACAAGGATCCTACATCTGTCTTGTTGAACTTATCAGGGCTGCCAAGCTACTTATATGGAGATAATATATATGCAGTGGCAGGGCATTAGCTGCTGCAAGTACGTACAGGGCCGTGCAAAAGAGTTGACACTAGCTGTAGGGTTTATTCGATCTGACTGCAAAACTTGCAGGTTGAGATATTCCGGAAACGTACTTGATCCTATGCTAAGTACAAATTAAGAGTTGACTCTAGGTAGCTGCAGAGCTAGCTGTAGTCTGCAGGTTACAGTATCCGTGATTAATTACTTCTGACACCACAGTTAACGCGTCATTAGGCTGCTAAGTGCTACTCTCTCTCTCTCTCTCTCTCTCTCTCTCTCTCTCTCCCCCTCTGGGTGTGTGTGTGTGTCTGTCAAAAATAGAATGCATGTTACTAGCTGCTTATTTAATGGGATAATTTCCATTGGAAACATTATGAAGAAAGACAGTGAAAATCTGCATGAAAACTATCTTTAAAAGCTTTAGGAGGTTCCACAGAAATGCATATGTGGTTAAGTTCATCTTATGTAAACATGTCAAATTTCAAGTTCGACTTTTCACAAAAATAAATAATTTGGTCGGTGTGAAAAAAATCAGTAATGAATAGTGACAAACATGAGTACATAAAGTAGATGACTATCATATTTAATTTATTTTTTACATGCCTCCATAATAAATGTTATTTTAGATTTGCAATTTCATGTATTTTATTGAACATCATCTTCCTAACAGACTTTATCAGTGGTACATTTCCTATTAGAAATATGCTGCTAAATTTAGATATTAAACACTTTAAGAGCACTCTAAACACCATTATGTCCTAATTTGTCGGCGCCATAGTTTACTTTTGGCAAACATTTTTTCATGGTCTTATGAGAACCGTGCAAAGAGTTGACTGTGGAGAAATATTTAGCCTCGATGTTGCAGTTGCACATGCAGGGGCTGGTAGCAGTAATATTCGGGGCGTGTACTATGCTATCTCTATAATCAAGATCAGGTCTGATTTAACGTTTTATCACAGGACTAAACAAGTTAAGATCGGGATAGTTGACCAAAGTTAACTAACCAGTGCTATATGTATCTGCTGGCCAGTTGCTGAAACCAAAGGGTAGCTGTATAAATCTTATTTCGTTAATTCTTTTCATTCATGTGTGTACCTTGTGCATTTCAATCAACAGAGCCTAAGTGAGAATTACTCACTCTGTACCATAATGTAAGGCGTTTTTTGGACACTAGTGAGTACTTGCGAGTAATGGCGATTTAGTTGTCAGCTTCGCAACTTGAAGAGATCACAAGGAGCTTGATATGTGTCCCCATACGTTGAACTTATCAGCTCGGTTGCGAAGCTACTTATACCTATGATGAGCTTATATATGATCGGTAGACTAAGTGCATGGCATGTAGGAGTATGTGGGAAGGTATACATGAAGCTAGCTATAGAGTTGCAATCCAAACGTATAACTCCAATGTACTCCCTCCGTTCCTAAATATAAGTCTTTGTAGAGATTTCACTATGGACTACATACGAAGCAAAATGAGTGAATCTACACTCTAAAATGCATCTACATACATCCGTATGTGGTTCATAGTGAAATTTCTCTAAAGACTTATATTTAGGAACGGAGGGAGTACACAATAACACGACCAGGTACAACCAAGGCCATTCGATGGATGGAAGAGTTGACTCTCCATCCATCAGCACAAACACTAACCCAGGCGTTGCACATGCAACCGTACGAGATCAGTGTTGCTGCCTCGTCATCGATCCATCAGCGTAAACTATATAATTGATCTCCGACACGCTAAATAGTTGGCATGTCGACCGATCGAGATCTATGTAGAGATCGACAAGATCGATGTGTATTTTGTTTCCGATCTAGTCAGCACGACGTGTTGCACGTCGCCTAGCTAGCTGAGTGTAACTCAAATTAGTTAGCTTCCACGTAGTACGTTGTGCGGAAGTCAAATTTGTTAGCTTCAATATATGAGAACATATACGTAAATTGAAGTAAAGTCTGCAAAGGATGTAATTAACCAGAAGTACCACTAACTTGCACTGCCTGTTGCTTAAGGTTTATTAATTGTTAGACAAGTTTACATGTACGGTTAATCAGCCAAAGTGCAGTAACTAGCGGTACCTAATTAAGTAGCCAGGTGGTGAAAAACAAGCCCTAAAACTAAGAAGAGAAAACCGTACGAAGAGTTGGCTCCAAAAACACCGGCACATGCAACTGTACGGTGGACGGGTCGTCGTCATCACTGTGTTCAAAAGTCAGGCTCTTGTTCATTAACTAAGCGGTTGGTAGAATCAAGTTGCATCAATCTGTCCCCGTCAAAAAATAACCTATCTGGGCTGCTGAACGACTTATATGAGATAAGCTATATATTTGAGTGCGACACGTTAGGTTCATTGCCGTCGGTTCAAGCCTCAAAGAGTTGACCCGTACGTAGAGGGTTTATTCCAAATGTACTTTGTCCTTCACTAACTACAAAAGCCGTGCAAGATTAAGAATGGACTAGTTGCAAGGGTTGCACATGCAGTGATACGTTGGTGTCCGCAGATTTCTGTTCATAATCAGTTATTAGTTGACATCGAGCAAAAGCATCTAGAGACTTGAATCAATGATTTGTGTACTGTTTTGTTTCAAGAAAAAAGAATCATTATGTTGATCATCGTCTAAAGTTAAAGTACCCACCATATGGCGTTTGGAAAAACGCCCCGGCTAGCCCCACACGTCAGAATGAGCGCCATACCGTGGATAGAGAGTCATCAGTGTTTTTTTTGGCAACGTGATTAATGTCCATAGGTAGGTTTCTGAATATTTATTTTCTAAAATGAAGGTTTTCGGTAGTGAATGTCTCAATTTTGGTGGGTTTATGCTATTTAATTTGGAGGGAGTACAATGCAGTTTTTCAGAAAGAAACTTGCAAAAACAATGAAATTATGAATAAGGTGCTCTCTGTAGTTTCCTACAGAGCTTTTTTATTTCCCTAGTGGTGTGAACGTACGCGTAGTTGGGAAGGAAAGAAACGGACGGGAGAACGACTCGCATCAGCATCAACATCCATGTAAAATAAACCAAATAGTAAGTGATATAATACCTTTTGACCAAAAGCTAGCAAAAAGTAAACAACGTTGAACACACAAAACATAGCATTATATATGGTTTGACCATTTGGCACGAAGACGAACATATATTGTAGCCATCTGACCAGAACAAAGTTTGAAAAAAAGGTGCCCACACGTACCTTCATACAAATGTGTACCAGAATCAGCATGTGCGAATGTACAAAAGGATATTCCTAACCTCCAACTAAATGGTACAAGCTCTGATTGACTTCCTATCGTGCGAGTATAAAAGAAATAACATATTCTTGCAAACTTAGGTTACTATGCACGAATTGAAAAACAGTTCCTGAATTCAAAAAATATTCAAAAATTTGAAAAACAGTTCTGAATTGAAAATATATTCCAGATTTTTAAAAAAATCACTAATTTCTAAAATATTCATGAATTTTAAAATGGAAAAAAACATGGTAAAACGAAATAAAGAAAAGAAAAAACAGGAAAACAAGACAAATATTTTTTTTGGCAAAATGCCTTTAAAAAATCGGTTCCAAAACTAGTAAAAAAAACAGTACTCGGATTGGGATTTGCCCCTATTCCATATGTGCTAAACATATAACAGCATTATATGCTTTACTTCAGTACAAAGAAAGTGGATATATATTTAAGAGCATGTTTTGCTATGTGGCGGAACAGTCATTGAAGCTTAATAAACCACCAGGTTTACCGGTTTTCCTTTTTGCCCGGTCCGACGATCCACCAGACTTAGCTATTCCCTGTTTCTATGGCAGATAGTCCGGTCCGGATTAAAAAGTTATGCTCTTAAGCAAGCAAGGGGACCATTCTATCTTTCTCTGAAAAAGACTTTTCTCTCTGTTTTCTACTAATTATAACAAAGGTTCTACAGTTAAGTAATGAAAAACAAAAAAAACGAAGAAAAAGAGACTATGGGCTCATGTTATTTTATCATGATGTAGAATTAATGGAGGTCGATCAATGCATGCTAATTTTCTGGATATCATTGCAGTTTAGGTGTATGCATGTATGTGTTTGCAACGGAAGCTGAACTAAGGTTTGCACATATATACATGTCTATCAAATCATACAGATGAATGTACACCACTCTGTTCTAATATTGAGAGATCATTGAACACCTCGTCAAACAAACAAACCTTTCAGATCAACTTGTAAATTTATTTTTACATTGTTTTTCTTTTGAGAATATTCGCATTGTTGTCCTAAAATCTTGCAGTATTGGCAAATATCAAGATCGTGTTCTTTTAATTGACAATAGCACAATGGCTTACCGGAAGACCAAAGCAGACTTCTTGTGTGAAGGTTGTGCCACCTCTTGATTGTTGCCTCCACGATCAAGCAAGCTTCTGGTAACGGTCATGGGGACGGAACGTGATGTGCCGGCAAGCCGCAAACATCAGAAAGATTAGAAAATGAAGCAAAGAGGCAAGATGCATCAATTTGGAAAGGCAGAAGCATATGCACAGCTGAAAAGCATGGACGTAGTCGGTGACGTGGATCGCTCCAGGATTAATCAGTGTGCCCGTGCATCGTATACGTATGCATCCAGCCGCCGGAATTTGCTTCTCCTGCTTCATCCTAGCTTCATCTACGTTAGTTTGTCAGGGGCAAAAGCACCAGCCAGCAGCACAAATCGGGGGCCAGCTTTGGGCGCTGCCTTGACACTTATCAGAAAGCCCTTGGTGACTTGAATCGGGAGGATCCCCATACCAGGGCGTGGGGCACTTTTTTTTCAATCTATATGCTTCATCAACGGCTACAAATATATTATGTTTTAATCTGATGGACGTAATTTCTTAATTTTTAGGATTAACCTGGAGCGTCGTATGGTGCTTCCAATTAGTAAATATAAGATTTTGTAAAAAACCCTTCTTGCAACAAAAGACACGCATGTGAGGTTCATGGTTCATCGACCGTTGCAGCAACGTGGATGGTCTGCCCCTACTACTACGACACTCCTCCATGCATACCGTCCAAACGCGGAGATGACACGGAGAATCAAGACCTATCCCAACAACAGGTTGCATTTGTATATGATCACTCAGACTGCATCTTGTATATGATCTACTATCTGTAAATCCACATCAAGAGCTAACGGATTGGTATGCTACGTCGACAAGCCGCTTTTGGAGGTGGGACAGGGGTCTCATTCTAAGACAAGCTCTAAATCATGGATTATGGCCGTATTCATGCATTGATCACTATCAGTGCACACGAGTCCAAGCTTTCATTTTATGTTGGTCTGTTAGGCACGCCACCACCGTAAGTGCGTTTTCCAAATTTCAAAAAACTCAATCTCACGTATGCCAAAATTAGACTCAAAAATTAAATTTATCGTACATACTTCTCACTATTGGTCAGTTTGCTGAATCACTAGAAGCGCGCAGGGGCTACTTTCAAAATCTGTAAGTGGCGTGTTAGAGCCTTCCAATTTGCCTCTTAAAGATTGGTGGAATTTAGCAATCACCAGGAACGAGTAGTCTGACATAATATAATTTATGTGAACAGGACTGTCCAGTCGAAAAGAGGACAAACGTTGTGTCTTCGCTAAGACAAAATTAAGCGTCGGCATGAAGTGACGTTTAGTTACTTAGTGGACATTTGCTTTCGCTTACGAAGCTTGTGTATCTTTCTTAACTAGATACGGGGATTCTAACGCGGAGATTACGCGGAGACGGGGTGTCTCCTCTTGAAACTTATAGGGATGCAAACCAAAAATGTTTTTGGATTGACAAGCTATATAACATATGATCAAGATTGTTGAGTGCACAGCATGGTTATTTTTCAGGACCGTCGACTATGCCACAAGCGTCTGAAAAGAAAAAAAAAACAGTGTCAATCAGTTTCTTCACAGCCGCCCGATTGAGATCTAAGTGTTATCCTACCTTTTTCCTCCTCTAAGTTGCCGCTTCGTTGCCGGCTCTGGGTCGTTCCTGCTCAAGGCATTGCGGGTGTCCCGTACCTCGCTAGCGCTCACTGCAGCCGCCTTCGGCCTGGACCTCTAGGCAGAATCCACTAAAGGTTTCAAAATTTTGACTCCGGTGCTAAATAGGAAAAACGTTATTTCTCACTCCAAAGATAGCGTGTACTTGTATGCTACTCCACTACGATTTGACCCCCTGAAAGTTAGGAGCTGATGCAAGTTTGGTGAGCGCTAATTATAGTTACAGGTATAAGTTCCTTTGTTTGTGTGGCACTTTTCTCTCCGTAGGTTTATACTTCGTCTGGTTCACAAGATGAAACGACTGATATCTTGGAAAAGAGTCCATTGAGACTCATTGACTGCGTAATAGCATATGTTGTGCAAATTCTGATGCATTTCTGTGCACACGTCTGATTTTCCATACCTTGTGGGCTACCGTCAATCCTGCTTTTGCGCGCTAATTCGTAGCGTCTAATTAAAGTACTTCTTCCACGGTACAGAAGTTTGAAGACTCTGCACAAAGAGTTGACCCTACGGCTGCGTACACATGCAAGATCGGAGTACGGTAGTTGCTATATATGCGAGCTAGTATATGATATGCTATTCTGGCTGCGAACATCGATTGATGGGTGATCTATAGCCTGAGATCTCATAACTGTTTTGTTTTTTTGTTTTGGAGAGCTCGTTAGTTAGACAAAGCAATTAATCGCTCATTAAGCAACCGGGTTTAGATGAGCGCCTTGTAACGTGCCTGGGTATCAGGACACGCAAGCGAAAGAGATGATCGTAGACGCATCTTTTGATGAGTTTGAAAGACCGTACGAATTCGTGGTCCCAAGTCCTAAGCCTCTATTAGTTGGCATCAACTCATCAATTACCACTCCCTCCGTCTCATAATATAAGAGCGTTTTTTACACGAGGGAGTATCTACTTGCACAACTCTAGTCTAGATATATACGACTGGGGGTCTAGAAGAAGAATATAAATGTTTCGCATCAAATATAAACACTAAATCGCCCCTGGCATTGCGGCCGTACGCATGCAAGATCATCGGGTACGGAGTAGGGTGGTTGCTTATTTTCTGGCTTTTTTGCATCGATCATCATCGATAAGCTAAAGTCTGACCCTAGCTACTCCATGCTTTTTCTGGTCTTATTTCAGCATGTAGCCGATTGTTCTAGCTAGCTACATAACCAGCAGGTTGCGAAAACGATTGCTAGCAACAAATATGTTTAGTTGTCTGCATGTCCTCTTCGTCGCTCGCCAGCTGCATGCTACCGGATCGGACAAGTAGTTGGAGGACAAGGACAAGGCCAAGTTATACTCTAACAGTTATGCTACAACATGTACGGAGCGCCAGTACCTTCCGAGGAAGTCACAAGCACAAGTTATACTAGCGAGCTTATATCTGTAAGCCACCGTCGCATCATCTTCCTTTTTTTAATTAGCAAAAGTACTAGTAGTACAATACAATGTTGAAAATGAAGGAGACACGTTCCGAGGAAGATGAAGGCACGATACATTTTCTCATATATCTCATCATGTCCTAACATATTACAAGACTGTAATTACAGACAACATCCCTCCTCCAGGGGATGGGTAAGCGCCCACAAAGTCACGTGGCGTGGAAAATCACACCGTCTTAATAGGGCACCACACACCTAGGCCCCAGGGGGACGTACACGTACATATGCAGTGTATATACATACGCATATATACGTGTACCGTAGGGAGGTAAAAAAACGTTGAGTCTTATACTTGCTGGGGCGTGTCGTGAGATGGGGTGGCAGGAACGGCGAGGATGGCGTTGCGTCTGCCACGCTCGGAGACGCTGTTCTCGGCAAACTTAATGCCCGCGTTGTGGAGGCCCTTGCTCTTCTCCTCCTCCGTCCACTCGGCGGCATAATATTCCTCCTCGGTGGCACCAGCGGTGGGTGGGAGGAGCATGGATCCCCACTGCGGGAAGTGCACAAGCGCGACAGGGAGGGTGCACGCCATGACCATGATCCCCATGTACTGGAGCCCTTTGCCGGTGGAGTACTGCGACGACGTGAAGAAGAGGAACTGTGTAAGGCCGCCGCCCACATTACCGCCCGCGCCGCTCATGCCGGAGATGAGGCCGAGGGAGCGCCGAGAGACGAAGGGGATGACACCGTAGACGGCACCACACGCTGCCTCGACACAGATAGAGTAGAGGACCATGCATGTGATTGAGGTGGGAAGGGTAGTTGCGCGACCGAGACAGAGGCAGAAGGCTCCGCCGGCGGTCTGGAGGATCCAGATGTTCCAGAGGCGGGCGCGCATGCCGAAGTACCGGGCACCAAGGTCGGAGAGGTAGCCACCCATGGGGCGCGCGAAGACATTGGCCAAGCCAAAGCACGCGGCTATGGTGCCAGCAGCCCGAAGGTCGAGGTGGAAGCTGTCGTAGTAGTACTCGGCGATCACGTTGTTGGTGGTGAGCTCGACGCCCATGCAATAGCCATAGATGAAGACGAAGATCCACGTGCGGTAGTTGGTGACAGCGCCACGCAGAACATTGGAGAACTTATCCTTGTTCATGTCTCCATTCTTCTGCAGGCTCCTCAAGTTGCCATCAGGAAGGTCTTGACCCATGGTGAGCACGAGTAACCCCATCACTACCAACATCATTCCTGGTACGAAGTAGGCGAGGCGCCATGCTGTGAAAGGCGTTGCACCACATGCCAAAATGGCATCGAAGACGAGAGGCATGATGAGTTGTGTGGCACCGCCACCCATGTCTCCCCACCCCGCCGTCAAGCCGCCAACAGTCCCGATGATCTTGCTGTTAAACATGGTGCTCACCCAGTACTGGCATGACACAAAGGTGGCAAGTGAGACTCCAATGAGGAAGCGGATAGTGATGTATCCGCTAGGACCATCGATGACGGACATGCAAAACACCGCTGGTGCCGAGAGCATGACGAGGAATGCACATCCGTATCGCGGGCCTAGAAGATCGCAGATGGCACCCATGGCCAGCCTTGAGAAGATGGCGCCGGATACAGAGGCGACCCCGGCGTTGCCGATGTCGGCTTTTGTGAGGTTGAGGTTGTCGCGAATGATGGGGATGAGCGGCGCGGCAGCGAAGGTGGAGACAACGCAGGTGAAGAAGGACATCCATCCAAGATGGAAGGCGCGCATGTGTGGGTTGCCGAAGGAGAAAATCTTGATGGACTTGGCCTTGTGCTCAGAGTCCACCGGCAGCAAGAAGTTGATGGGCGCTGGGGTGGTGGGAGTGGAGGCGACCTCCATTTCCATATCCTCTTGTGCAGAGGGAGAAAAGCTTCTTCTTCCTTGGTCCTTGGAGCTCTCAGGGCTGCAATGTGCTCTGAGAGACAAGTGCTTAGCTAGCTAACTCTCTACTTTGTAATGGTTGTGTTTGTGCTCGAAACGATGAGAAGGATGCATGTATTTATAGCATGCTTGAACCACTTCAGTTTGGCATATTCTTTGGCATATACTCCAGGCGTTTCCTTTTGTCTAGATCGTTCCAATATTCCATTAATTTTTCTTTGATCTGCTCAAATTAATGCCCACCATTACTCCATTAGTTATATGTTTGACGTTCTCCTCTGTTTCTTAATTTGTGAGATCGTCAAACTAATGAAGAGATTCACAAGGATCGTGCATCTGTCTTGTTGAACTTATCAGGGCTTCCAAGCTACTTATATGCAGTGGCAGGGCATTAACTGTTGCAAGTACGTACAGGAGCGTGCAAAAGAGTTGACACTAGCTGTAGGGTTTATTCGATCTGACTGCAAAACTTGCAGGTTGAGATATTCCGGAAAAGCACTCGATCCTACGCTAAGTACAAATTAACAGTTGACTCTAGGTAGCTGCAGAGCTAGCTGTAGTCTGTAGGTTACAGTATCCCTGATTAATTACTTCTGACACCATAGTTAACGCGTCATTAGGCTGCTAACTGGTACTCTCTCTCTCTCTCTCTCTCTCTCTCTGTGTGTGTGTGTGTGTGTGTGTGTGTGTGTGTGTGTGTGTGTGTGTGTGTTTACTAGCTGCCTATTTTATGGGATAATTTCCAGTGGAAACATTATGAAGAAAGCCAATGAAAATCTGCACAGAACTATCTCTAAAAGCTTTAGGACATTCCACAAAAATACAATATGTTGTTAAGTTCATGTTACATAAACATGTAACGTTTCAAGTTCAAACATAAGACTATTCACAAAAATGTTCAAACTTAAATTAATTTGGGCAGTATGGAAAAAAATCAGTAATGAATAGTGACAAACATGAGTAAATAAAGTAGATGACTATCAATATCCGGTCTGTTGCTGCGCCTATCATTCAGGAAATTGGGGAGTTAGCTGCTGTTTTTGCTTCTTTTTCTGTTCAGCATATTAAGAGATCTAAAAATGTTCCTGCTGATATTTGTGCGAAGCGTGCTAGCACTTTGGCAAGAACGGATAGTTGGCTAGATATAAGCCCTAGCTTCCTAGCTCCTAGCTTGTTGGTGGATTGTAATCGGATGTTGATTTCATAATAAAGCTCACATAGTTCAATGCAAAATAAAGTAGGTGACTATCATATTTAATTTAATTTTTGCATGCGTCCATAATAAATATTATTTTAGATTTGCAATTTCATGTACTTATTAAACATCGTCTTCCTAACCGACTTTATCAGTGATACATTTCCTATAAGAAAGATGCTTCTCAATTTACTTATTGAACACTTTAAGAGCACGCTACATACCATTCCGTCCTAATTTGTCGGCGCCATAATTTACTTGGCTCCAACTCTTTACAGCTTTCTTTTGGGCAAACTTTTTTTCATGGTGTCATGAAAACCGTGCAATGAGTTGACCGTGGAGAAATATTTAGCCTTGATGTTGCAGTTGCACATGCAGGAGCTGGTGGCAGCAATATTCTTGGCATGTACTACCTCCATCCTAGTTTATTTGTTCCCTTCGTAATTTATGCCAAATTTTGACCAAATATTTTACTAACAAAATCTTAATGCATGTCAACAAAAATTATATCGTTAGACTCGTATTTGAAGATAGTTTCCATTGATATAATTTTCAGCGACATGCATGAACATTTTTAGTTAAATTTATGATCAAAATTTGGCACAAAAAAAAATAAGGATCAATAAACCAGGACGTAGGTAGTACTATATTATCTCACCTAATCAAGATCAGGGCTAGTTTAAGGTTTATGACAGCCCTAAACAAATTAAGATCGGGACTAGTTGACCAAAGTTAATTAACCAGTGCTATTTGTACATGATGGACGGTTGGTGAAACCAAAGGCTAGCTATACAAATCTCTTTGTTAATTGTTTCTTTCATGTGTGTGCCTTGTGCGTTTTTTAATCAACGGAGCGTAAGTGACAATTACTTGCAAGTAATTGCGATTTCACAAGGACCTTGATATGTGCCCATACGTTGAACTTGTCAGCTGGGTTGCCAAGCTACTTATACCGTACCTATGATGAGCTTATATATGATCGGTAGACTAAATGCATAGCATGTAGGAGTATGTGGGAAGGTGTGCACGAAGCTAGCTATAGAGTTGCAATCCAAACATATAACTCCAATGTACTACACGATAACACGTCCAGGTACAACCAAGGCCGTTCGACAGATGGAAGAGTTGACTCTCCATCCATTAGCAAAAACACTAGCCCAGGCGTTGCACATGCAATGGTACGGATCAGTGTTGCTGCCTCGTCATCGACCCATCGGCGTTATGCATGTCGATCGATCGAGATCTATGTAGAGATCATGTGATCTCCGACGCATTAAATAGTTGGCATGTCGATCGATTGAGATCTATGTAGAGATCAACAAGATCGTTGTGTATTTCCTTTCAGGATTATCAGGAAACTAGTCAGCACGACGTGTTGCATGTGTTGCACGTCGCCAAGCTAGCAGAGTATAAGTAAAATTTGGTAGCTTCCCGTACGTTGTGTAGAAGTAGTTTCCATGTATATGTACCAAATAAAAGTAGTGTACTAGTATAGCTAGAAGCACTACTAATAACTGGCACTGCCTGTTCCTTAGTCGGCCAAAGTGCAGTAGCTAGCGGTAACTAATTAATTACCCAGGTGGAGAAAAATGAGCGCCAAAACAAAGAAGAGAAAACCGTACCAAGAGTTGACTCCCAAAACACCGGCACATGCAACTGTATGGTGGACGGGTCCTCGTCATCACTGTCCTCAAAAGTCAGGCTCTTGTTCATTAACTAACTTATCGGGCTGCTGAACCACTTATACGAGATAAGCTATATATTTGAGCGCGACACGTTAAGTTCATTGCCGTCGGCTCAAACTTCATAGAGTTGACCCCGCACGGCCGCGGTGCAATATTCCAGACGTACTTTGTCGTTTGCCAACTGCAAAAGCCATGCAAGATTTAGAATGGACTAGTTGCAAGGGTTGCACATGCAAAGGCACGTTGGTGTCCGCAGATTAGTTATTAGTTGACATCGAGCAGAAACCATCTAGAGTCTTGAATCAATGATATGTGTAATTGTTTTGTTTCAAGAAAAAGACTCATTATATATGTTGCTCATCGTCTCCATACAACGTTTGGATAAATACCATGGCTAGACCCACGCGTCACAATGAGCGCCATACCGTGGTTAGAGAGCCATCTATGTTTTTCGCAGCGTGGATCCTCAAGTTTTTTTTTTCAAAAATGGTGGTTTTCGGTAACAAACGCTCAATTTTGGTTGGTTTATGCTATTAATTCGGACGGAGTACAATGCATCTGGAAAGAATCTGCAAAAAAATGAAATTATGAATAAGGTGCTCGGTAGTTGCCCACGGAGCATTTTAATTTCCCTGGCAGTGGGAACGTACGGGTAGTTGGGAGGGAAAGACACGGATGAGAAAGCGACTCAGCATATATCAGCATCAACGTCCATGAAAAGAAACCGAATAAGAGCCAGCTACAATACCATTTGACCAAAAGCTAGCAAATATTAAGGAAATTAATTTCTACAATGGAAACATACTAGCTAGTAATATACATTGGTTTGACCATTTGGCACGAAGAGGAACATATATAGTAGCCATCTGACCACAACAAAGCTTGAAGAATAGTGCTCACACTGTCACATGTACTTTCCTACAATGTAAACTACAATTAGCATGGATCGAATGTGCAAAAGGATATTCCTAGCCTCCAACTAACTCGGACTTGCTCTGATGAATTTATATCGTCTGACGTATAAAAAAAGATAACATATGCTTGCAACACCTGTGTTAATATGTGTGTCAATAAGGTTGAAAGTTGAAATGATAGTTAAAATATGGCGCCGAACTGTTCACTCTAGAGCCGTATTTTATAATTAGCCAAGATTATCTTAGACAATTTTTAGAATAGGATTATCTTAGCTTATGTCGAGATTTGAGAATGTGTCGACATTCTACCAAGCATATTCTCACCCTTCTGATATCAACCTAGCCTGTCGGTAATCCAGCTTCTTCTGCTTGGCCCACAACGAGCACCTCCACTAATCTGTGCCAAATGCATTGGAAAGTGAGAAAACACGCATCATGCGCAAGCTCGCGTAGGGCGGTTCATAGGTGGGCAACCAGCACTACCATAGTGCTAGCGATGTTGTTCATATCACCATGACCCAACTATTGTACCTATGAACGTTGCGCTCTTTTTTTTTACTTTCTTTGCTTTCTATTAAAATACTCTCTAGATTTTAGCAATGTTCGTGAATTAGGAGAGTTATCGAATATAATTATTTTTTACAATTTTAGAAATGTTCATGGATTCTATCAATGTTGGTATATAGATGGTCCTGAATTAGAAAAATGTTTGCGAAATCAAAAAATGGTCACAAGTTTGAAAAATGTTTAAGAATTTGAAATAAAAGATGAACTAAATATATCTTTTTGAGAAATTGAATTTTTTTGTTTGAGAGATATAAATATATTGAGGAATTCAAGAAACAGTTCAGAAATTTAAAAAATATTAATGAATTCAAAGAAAGTTGAAGAATTGGAAAACTATTTCTTAAAGTAAAAAATGTTCACTAAAGAAAAATGAAAACGAACAAGATAAAAAACGAAAAGTAAAATAAAAATAAAAACAGGAAAAGGTAATAAAATGGCTACGAGCAAAACAAGGGGAAATGAAAAAACTGATTCTGTAACCATTCTAAAACAAGTGGGACCCAAAAAGTACTTAAGGCCCAAGTGGACAGGCCCATTACTATGTGGGGGTGCCGGTTTGGTTGCTACACCTGGCATAGTTGTGCAATAGGTTTTGGGACGGACGATGCTAGAGAGTGAAGGTTACCCCTTGCGGTGGATCTTTAAGGGTCACTTTTGGTGCCTTGGGAGCACGCCAACTAGTACGTCAAGCTCTTGCCACATGTTGCACTGGGCGCTCCCTCTGTTTTTTTACGCATTTTCTGGTTTTAAATGGGGGGTTTTAGGTCTTTTCAATTTTTTGCCCTTTTTTCTAGGTTCTTGTAAAAAAAATCATGGTCTTTTTCGTGGTATGCTTCCACAACAAGCACATATTTGCTTCTCGTGGAGGCACAGATTTGCTTCCGCGACAAGCACAAACGTGCTCTCAGCAAGGGAGAAAATTTGTACTTCCACGAGAAGCACATATTTGCTTCTTGTGAAGGCACATATTTGTTTCTGCAAGAAGCATAAGTATACTTCTCGGAAAGAGAAAAAAATAATTGCTTTCACAAAAACCACAAATTTCCTTCTCATGTAGGCATAGATTTGCTTCCGCGAGAAGCATAGATGTGATTCTCAGAAAGGAAAAATTCTTTGCTTCCACGAGAAGCTCAGATTTTTCTTCTGGTGGAGGCACAAAGTTGTTTTCGCGAGAAGCGCGACTATCCTTCTCAAAAAAAGAAAAACATATGCTTCCATGAAAACAACAGATTTCTTTCTCATGGAGGCACAGATTTGCTTCCGCGAGAAGTATTGCTATCCTTCTCGGAGAAGCATTGTTATGCTTCTCGGAACAGGAAAAAATATGTGCTTCATGACAAATTTGCTTTCGCGAGAATCCCTATTGTGCTCCTCAAAAAGAAAAAAAAAACTACGCTTCCACAAGAAGCACATATTTGCTTCTTGTGGAGGCTTAGATTTGCTTCCGCGAGGAGCACACATGTTTTTCTCGGAAAGGCAAAAAATGCTTCCTCGAGAGGCACATACTTGGTTCTCATAGACGCACAGATTTGGTTCCACGAGAAGTGAACTATGCTTCTCGTAAAGAGAAAAACTATGTGCTTTCATGAGAAAGCACACATATTTGCTTCCTCGTGGTGGCACATATTTGCTTCCGCAAGAAGCACAATTGTGCGAAAGGGGAAAAATAAGTGCTTCCAAGCAAAGATTTTTTTTTTCTCGTGAAGGCACATATTTGCTTACACAAGCACGGCTGTACTCATCGGAAAGGAAACAGTGCTTTCACAACAACCACAAATTTGCTTCTCGTGGAGGCACAGATTTGCTTTCGCGAGAAACACAGCTCAGAAAGGGAGAAAAATTGTGTTTGCCTGAGAAGCACCTATTTGCTTCTCGTCAAGTCACATATTTGTTTCCGTGAGAAGCACAAATGTGCTTCTCGAAAAGGGAAAAGTGAAGAAAAAACCGTGCTTCCGGCTCTGATTTTTTATCCATTTTCCTTTGCATTCAGTTGCTACTTTTTTGTTTAAGTTTTTTAAAGATTTTTTTGTTTCTATTCATATTTTCGGCTTCTATTTTTCGTGAATTCAAATAAAGATCATGAATTTGAAAACTTCCAAAAATAAAAAATATTCTCAAAATTAAAAAATAAATGGAATTAAAAACTATGCATAGGGATAAAATGGCCAAAAGCAAAAATTTAAAAGTAAAATGGAAAAACTAGTTCTATAACCATTCTAAAACTCGTGGGAACCAAACAACACTTAAGGCCCAAGTGGACCAGCCCATTAATATGCGGGGCTACCCGTTTGGTTGCTACCCCGGCATAGGTGTGCAGTAGGATTTAGGACGGGCGATGCTACAGACTGGAGATTACCCTTTACGGGGGACCTTTAGCGGTCATTTCTGGTGCCTTGGAACCACGCCAAGTGATGGGTGCTCCCTCTGAATTTCTTTTTTAACGTTTCTTGAATTCAAGAATTGTTCACGAATTCAAAAAAAAAGGTAATTTCAAAAAAATATTCATGAATTCACATTTTTGTTAGGAATTTGAAAAAGTTTCTCAAATTCTCAAATACGTTCACAAAATTTAAAAATGTTGGCACATTCATTTTTTTGCAAAATAAAAAAGTTCATTGATTTCAATAATTGTTCATGAATTTGAAAAAAGTTCCCAAATCTAAAAAATACTAGTAAATTCAATACCGAACAACTTTGTAAAAAGAGCAACTTTCAAATAGCGAGCAACAAGTAATACTATCAAACCATTTTTGAAATGGCTACCAACCTTTTAAAAAATGGATTAATTCTTAAAAATCCCGAATATTTTTTGAAAAAGTGATCAATTTTTGACTTCTGGAACTATTTTTGCAATGTCAACGAAAATTTCAAAAAAATGAACATAAATCCTAAATCTACATTTATAAAAAGCTAAAATTTATGAAATTTAGAAAACAATTGGATTTAGCTTGAAGTTTAGAAATTGAAAACATGGAACAAAAGGAATACAAGGAAAAAAATAAACAAATAATATGGAAAAATAAAAATTCAAATGAATAAAAAATAAATCAGTAAAGAAAAAAGGGGTTCAGGAACTTTCTAGAAGGTCCCCAATACTGATCAGGAACCTTCCTGGCATTTTCATGTCTCAAACGGATCGTTGTCCTCCGTCCTAAAATGGGCCAGCGTGATAATACTACGACGTGGCGAGCGACATGATTTTTACCGCAAAGAGCGAGACATATCAATTGCGCTTTGGGACCTCCTATTTAACTTGTTTTGCATCAAATAAGGTCCTGATGCACACACATGGCCCGAGTAGGCTCGCCCGTTGGCGGGCACTGTAGTAGTGAGTGGCTCACCCTGCACTTATACTGTGTGCAACAGAGCGATGTAAAAATTTGACCATCTCTTGGATATAGTGAACACTTTTTAAAAGGAGGATAGAATTTGAAAATACACGCATTTTTTGAACAACATGAACAAATTTTGAAATTTCGAACTTTTTGTAAATCGTGAACTTGAAAAACAATAAAATTTTATTTAGAAAAGATGTCTTTTTTGAAATTTTGTTTTTATTAATTATTGCAATTTAAACCACAAATTTTGAAATTTTGAACTTCTTAGAAAAATCAGGAGTACTGTTGTGGAATATGTGGGTGGTTTTGGAATTGTGACTTGTTTTGAAATTATGAACATTATTTGGATTTAGGCATACCCGGTCCCAAACCCGGGTAAAGGAGGAGGGTTGTGATAGGCTTGGCGAGCCAACGTAAAAACTAGCCAGTCCCATGGGTATGAAACCCATTTGAGCGAGAGTTGTACTAGGATGGGTGACCTCCTGAGAAGTCCTCAAGAAAGGTTTCATATATAAGGGTTGTGATAGGCTTGGCGAGCCAATGTAAAAACTAGCCATTCCTTTGGGTATGAAACCCATTTGGGCGAGAGTAGTACTAGGATGGGTGATCTCCTGGAAAGTCCTCATGAAAGGGTTTCATATCTAGCCTATCCCAACTTGTTTGGGACAAAAGGCTTAGAAGAAGAAGAAGAAGAAGAAGAAGAAGAAGATGATGATTTGAATTTTTGGAACTACTTTGATAATTGATTTTTTTAAGACTACGCACAATTCTGGAAAATGTGAGCAATTTGTTTGATCCATTTTTTTCTGAAAATATGGATAATGTTTGAAGATTTTGAAGATATTTTAAAATTCCGAATATTTGAAAATATAAAAACTGGGAGGACAAAAGAAATAAAAAGAGAAGAAAAAATGTACGAAAAAACAAAAAAAAAAGAAAATAAATAAAAATGAAAAAGTTAAACAAAAAAACAGTTCGCAACCTTTTGAAAGGATTCCCGAAATGATCAAGAACCTTTCAGAAGGTTCCCACACATGTATGGCTCCCATGTCAGCTTCGGTCGCTCGCTCGCCTGTGCACAGCTGCGTATATTTGCTGCTGAGAGCGGCGAATAGGAAATGCGATAAGATTTTCTAATCTTTCCTTTTATTTTTCCTTATTTTTGGTCTCAATTTAATTTTTGACTTCCAGCTAATGTTTCGTTGATTTTGAATCAATAAAATTTTAAATTAAAATATTTACCTTTTAAGATTATAATAAATGCAATGTATAATTTAAAAAATGTTTGTCATGTATTATAAAATTGTTTGTCAAATTAAAAAAATCACAAGTATTGTAGAAATTGTTTAATCTTATATTTAAGAATGCCCATTGTGTATTTGAATAGTCAACACTATTTTTAAGTGGTTGATCATCTTATATAAAAATGTTTGACATGTATTTATAATAATTTTCATGTGCAATTAATAAAGGTTCATCATATATTATAAATATTCCATATTATGTGGAAAAGTTTAACGTGTTTTACAAAAGCTCAATGTTTTTTATTATAAGATATATTTATGAAATGTTCATCATGTATTTAACAAAATATAAATATTCATATAAATGAAAGATTTCCATCACGTATTACAATATTGTTTATCACGCATTAAAACAATGTTCATCGTGTTTAGTTAAAGTTTCATGTTGTATAAAAATCATCACATGTTAAAAAATGTCCACCATTTATTAAAAAATCTTCACATGTGAAATAAATGAGAATACATAGAGATGCTCGTCATGTATTTAAAAAAATAAGTGACATAGTATTAAATATTTTTTCAACATGTATTGACAAAATAGTTTTAGTGAGTATTGAAAATGGTTGTCATTTATTAGAAAAATATTCATCATATAATAGAAAATGTGCATCATGTATTTAGAAAGTATTCATCGCGTAAAACTAAAAATGTTCACCATATATTTGAAAAGATATTCCTATAAACCATACTTATAAATAGCCAAATTGGTAGAAATTTTTTTGGGCGGGGGGGGGGGGGGGGGGGGAGAAAAAGAAGCAGAGTGATAGAAAAGAAAGGGTAAAAACTTATAAGAATGAAATAAAAAAAGTATTTTAAAAATAAAAAGAAGGTGAAAAAGAATGGAAGAGAGAAAGTGGAATAATGAAAATAGAACCAAACAAAAAACTACCATACACTGTAGAAAACGAAAAAACCGGCCAAAATTGTCGAAAGGGAAAACAAGAGCTAAATCAATATGTTGCTTGTCTGATTGGTTCAAACCAGAATAAAAACTCCAGTCGCTATGGTTAATGGGTTACTGCTCATGCCGGGTCGCCTGTAGACGACCGCTCCTTAGCGCTCGCAATAGTGGACACATAGTCTTCATGGATCTATACGCACCCAATAGGTTCTCACCCGTATCGTCTCAACCCAGCCCAACCCTAAGCTCGTCTCTAAGAGCAACTCAGGCATATGTAGCGCGCGCTCTATGTGCTTTTGAGACAATCAAGGGAAGGAGCAAACTCAGAGTCACTGTATTGGCTGACTAAATATCTTTTTTCTTTTATGGTTGTTTTGTTGCATAAACTCAAAAGCAACACACTCAATTCGTGGGACTAAAACACTAATTTGAGGTAACACTGTGATACAAAGTTTGTACATAAAGAGATAAAAGTCGGATTGTCAACATTTTCATATATTAGGTTCAAAAGTTATCCCATTTTAGCGACTATAGCATGCTTTTGAGCCTCACCACATTATCGGTAAATGCTATGCACGTGAGCACATACATATGTTATGATGCCACTCATCCTCCATGCGCAGCAGTGTGATGGTCCTGATACATCATTTTTGTTCCATTCCCGCTCATGGTCAGGGAGGCCCAATATACATTATTTTAGTAAGGTTGTAATACTGCAAGCACTTATCTGACACGAAGTCTTTCAGGCAAGCGTTGTTCACATACATATCAAACTCTACTTTAATTTGAAACCTGCACGAGTCATGAAGTGATCCAACGGCCATTCACAAGGTTGCACTAGAGCTTCCCGCGGTGGTTCAAGGTCTGGCTCCCGTATAGGGAGCCTTGCGGATTTCTTCTTCGAGGAACCACCTTGGAACATCTTCCTAAACATTATCTTCCTCAGAAAATTTCTGAAATTTTTAGTGACTCAAAATAAAAGTGAACAAAACTCAACCAAATTGATAGCAACTACTCCTACAAGTGTCTAGAGGCTATATCATGCAACAAAACTACTTTGTACAATATAAATTTGACATGCAAACTCAAGAACATGGTCACCACAGCAACAAAAATTTGCAATATGAAGCACTAGAATAAAAACTAATTGGATCATTGGAGGAGTCACATACCGATGATCAATCCCCCAAAACAGTTTTGCAAATGGAGCTACGAGCAAGGTGATCAAAAATGGCAGCAAGATGAGCAAGAACACGGGTTTGATCAATGGTGTGATTTTTTTTGGAGGAAGACGAAGTGCATGGGCGGCTGGAATAACTGAGGGGGCCTACGTGGGCCCCACAAGCCTGCTAGGCGCGCCCAGGGGATGGGCGCGCCCCGTGAGCTTGTGGCTCACAGGTGCACCCCTCTGCGTTGTGGTTAGTGCCAAAAAAATTCAAATAATGCATAAAAATTCATATAAAATTTTCGGGGCATTTGGAGAACTTTTATTTTCTGGTCATTTTTCTATTGCACGGATAATTGAGAAAATAGTAAAATAATGGCATTTCAACTTTATTAATTCTAAATAACAGAAAGTAAAAGGTGGGTACAGAAGGTTGTGTCTCCTAAATTCATCCATCACATGCTCATCAAAAGGAATCCATTAATAAGGTTGATGAAGTCTTATTAACAAACTTCTTCCGACTAACATGAACCGGAGACTTTTTGAATAACACTAGGTTACCTAAACGGGGATATGCATGTCCCCAACAATAAGAATATCATATTTCTTTTTTACAGTAGGAATAGGGAATTTAAAACCTCAAATAACAATTGTTGGAATTTCTCCAATAGAGTTGATACTATTCACTTGAGGTTGTTTCTTCGGAAAGTATACCTATGCTCATTACCATTGACGTGAAAAGTGACATTTCCTTTATTGCAATCAATAACACCCCATGCAGTATTCAGAAAAGGTCTACCAAGGATGATCGATATACTGTCGTCCTCGGGTATATCAAGAATAACAAAGTCCGTTAAGATAGTAACATTTGCAACTACGACAGGTACATCCTCACAAACACCGATGGGTATAGCAGTTGATTTATCAGCCATTTGCAAAGAGATTTTAGTTGGTGTCAACATATTCAAATCAAGTCTTCGGTACAAAGAGAAAGGCATAACACTAACACCGGCTCCAAGATCACATAAAGTAGTTTTAACATAGTTTCTTTTAATGGAGCATGGTATAGTTGGTATTCCAGGGTCTCCTAGTTTCTTTGGTATTCGACCTTTAAATGTATAATTAGCAAGCATGGTGGAAATTTCAGCTTCAGGTATCTTTCTTTTATAGGTAACAATATCTTTCATATACTTAGCACAAGGAGACATTTTTAGAATATAAGTCAAGCGTAAGCGCAAAAAGACAGGTCTAAGCATTTCAACAAAGCGCTTAAATTCTTCATCATCTTTATTCTTTGAAGGTTTAGGAGGAAAGGGCATGGGTTTTTGAACCCATGGTTCTCTTTCTTTGCCATGTTTCCTAGTAATAAAGTCTCTCTTATCTTATCTTTTATTCTTAGGTTGTGGGTTATCAAGATCAACGGCGGGTTCTATCTCCACATCATTATCATTACTAGGTTGAGCATCGACATGAACATCATAATTATCATTATTACTAGGTTCATGTTCATCACTAGATTGAGTTTCAGCATCAGAGATAGAAATATCATTTGGATTCTGAGGTGTGTCTATAGTAGGTTCACTAGAAGCATTCAAGGTCCTATCATCTTTCTTTTTCTTTTTAGATGGACTAGGTGCATCAATATTAATTCTTTGAGAATTTTTCTCAATTCTCTTAGGAGGCCTTCCGGATACATGGGTTCCTGAGTCATTCTACCTCCCCTAGTCATAACTCTAACAACATGATGATTCATCTCATTAAGTAAATCATTTTGTGCTTTGAGGACTTGTTCTACTTGAGTTTTTACCATGGAAGCATGTTTACTAACAACCTTGAGATCATTAACAGTTCTAAACATATAGTCACTCAAGCGTTCAATCATATAAGCATTTTGTTTCAATTGTCTACTAACATATGCATTGAAGTTTTCTTGTTTAACAATAAAGTTATCAAATTCATCCAAGCATTGACTAGCAGATTTAGTATAAGGAATATCACCTTCATCAAATCTCTAAAGAGAAATTACCTCTAATACCTACCTACGTCAGGGTATTAAGATCATGTATTTCTTCAATAGGCGGTAAATTATTAACATCTTCAGCTTTAATACATTTTTCTTTCATAGATTTCTTTGCCTCTTGCATATCTTCTAGACTGAGAAATAGAATACCTCTCTTCTTTGGAGTTGGCTTAGGCGATGGTTCAGGAAGAGTCCAATCATTATCATTCCTCAATATACTATTCAATAATTCTTCAGCTTGTTCAACAGTTTGTTCCCTGAAAACACAACCAGCACAACTATCTAGGTGGTCCCTAGAAGCATCGGTTAGTCTATCAAGTATTTCATTTTTCTTGAGAGAATGATTAGGAAAAGCATTAAGTAATTGGAGAAGCCTCCCCCAAGCTTGTGGGAGACTCTCTTCTTCAATTTGCACAAAGTTAAATATTTCCTGTAGAGCAGCTTGTTTCTTATGAGCAGGAAAATATTTTTCAGAGAAGTAATATATCATATCCTGGGGACTACGCACACAACCAGGAGCCAGAGAATTAAACCATATCTTAGTGTCACCCTTTAAAGAGAAAGGAAACAATTTAAGAACATGATAGTAGCGAATTTTTTCCTCATGGGAAAATAGGGTGGCTATATTATTCAGTTTAGTGAGATGTGCCACAACAGTTTCAGATTCATAACCATGGAAACGATCGGATTCAACCAAAGTAATTTACTCAGGATCGACAGAGAATTCATAATCCTTATCAGTAACAAAGATAGGTGAAGTATCAAACTTAGGATCATATTTCATTCTAGCATTCAAAGATTTTTTTTATTTCAACTTGACTAGTAGTTCCTTAAGATCATGTCTATATTTACAAGCAAGAAAGTCCCTAGCTACCTCTCCATCCATAACATAACCCTCAGTTATATCAGGCAATTCATATCTATGAGGAGAATCATAATCTTCAGTTTCAATAATTTCATCAGTTTCAGTAATCACCTTTTCTTTAGCTCTAGCAAGTTGTTCATCAAGCAATTCTCCTAGTGGCACAGTCTTATTAAGCAGAGTACTAGCATCTTCATAAGTATCATTCATAGAAGAAGTAGCACCATCAATTACTTGCGACATATCAGGATTACTAGCACATGGTGGTGTCGCAAGCTTACTCAAAACAGAAGGTGAATCCAGTGCAAAGTGTGATGACAGTTCCTTACCTCCCCTCGTCCTAGAGGGAACGATCTTGGTTTTGTTATCTTTCAAATTCTTCATAGTGATCAACATATATAAATCCCAAGTGACTCAGCGGATAGAGCTATGCTCCCAGGCAACGGCGCCAGAAAAAGGTCTTGATAACCCACAAGTATAGGGGATCGCAATCGTTTTCGAGGGTAGAGTATTCAACCCAAATTTATTTATTCGGCACAAGGGGAGCCAAAGAATATTCACAAGTATTAGCAGTTGAGTTGTCAATTCAACCACACCTGAAAGACTTAATATCTGCAGGAAAGTTTTTATTAGCAAAGTAGTATGGAAGTAATGGTAACAGTGGTAACAGTAATAATAGCAAGTTTGTAGTGATTGTAACAGCAACACGACGAAAGTAACTTAGCAAAGATCAATATGTGAAAAGCTCGTAGACATTGGATCAGTGATGGATAATTATGTCGGATGGCATTCATCATGCAACAGTTATAACCTAGGGCGACTCAGAACTAGCTCTAATTCATCAATGTAATGTAGGCATGTATTTCGTATATAGTCATATGTGCTTATGGAAAAGAACTTGCATGACATATTTTGTCCTACCCTCCCGTGGCAGCGGGGTCCATAAGGAAACGAAGGGATATTAATGCCTCCTTTTAATGGAGAACTGGAACAAACCATTAGCACTTAGTGAATACATGAACTCCTCAAACTACGGTAATCATCGGGAAGAATCCCAATTATTGTCACCTTGGGGTATGCGGATCATAACTCGTAATAGGTGTCTGCAACTTGCAAGATATGATCAACAACTCACATATATTCATGAAAACGTAATAGGTTCAGATCTGAAATCATGGCACTCGGGCCCTAGTGACAAGCATTAAGCATAGCAAAGTCATAGCAACATCAATCTCAGAACATAGTGGATACTAGGCATCAAGCCCTAACGAAACTAACTCTATTACATGATAAATCTCATCCAACCCATCACCGTCCAGCAAGCCTACGATGGAATTACTCACTCCCGGCGGTGAGCATCATGAAATTGGCGACGGAGGAAGGTTGATGTTGACGACGGCGTCGATTTCCCCTCTTTGGAGCCCCGAACGGACTCCAGATCAGTCCTCTTGATGAAGAACAGGAGGTGGCGGTGGCTCCGTATCGTGAAACACGATGAATCCTTCTCTCTGATTTTTTCTCCACGAATAGGAATATATGGAGTTGGAGTTAGGGTTGCCGGAGCTCCAAGGGGGGCACAAGCCTGCAGGGCGCGCCCGGGGGTAGGCGCGCCCCCAGGGCTTGTGGCTCCTGGGTGTTCCCCCTCTGGTATATTTTTCCGCCAGTATTTTTTATTTATTCCACAAAAAGTCTCCATAAATTTCCAGGTCAATCCGAGAACTTTGATTTCTACACAAAAATAACACCATGACAATTCTGCTGAAAACTGCATCAGTCCGGATTAGTTTCATTCAAATCATGCAAATTAGAGTCCAAAACAAGGGCAAAAGTGTTTGAAAAAGTAGATACGATGGAGACGTATCAACATCCAACTAATTACTAGTAAATCTAGTAAAGCAAGCTCATCAATCAATTGATTCAATGAAATATTAGATTTGACATGCAACAAATATATGTAATTTGCGCCATAGCAAACAAAATATGTAAAAGTCACGGGAGTAAACAAAATTATCGACGATCGGATTCTTGATTTTAAGCAATTCGACAGTCATGAATTCATCCTATTTGTAATTCCAAAAGCGTAAAAAATAAAGTATCAGAAAGGTGCGACGTATAGGTTGTAGTTAAGCCAAAAGTGTGTGGACTTTGGGCCATGGCAGACCAAAAGCCACCTCCTAAGGTGGTTGCTCTGATTTTGCTAATGCTATCAATCAAGAGTCGAGTTAAATCGTAGTCCACTCAAGTTGTATATCAAAGGCTAGAAATTAGAAGCACAAAATATCATCAATGATAAAATATGCCAACATTGCCAGTGTCCAATATAAGATGTAAATACTTATCTCTTAGGATATTTACACACCAGTCATTGCAACACAAGGAAATGGCAAATGGTCAATGTCTTGTCATCCCATGCCAACCAAGAAGAAGTGTTACTAGCTAGCTACAACAACACTTTAAGAAGACATTGCGATACTATACAGATCACCTAAGAAGGTACAGATTGCACAACCCCTAGACTGCTAGACATGCCTTGGTTACAGAATTATGCCTCAAATGCGATGGAGTAGACAATAGCATAATTGAATCAGTGATAGCAGATATTCAGGGATGCTCCATTTAATTGTACGAGCTTTCTAATTCTTTATTAGCTTCTCTTAAAGGAAAAAATATGTGCTTCCATGAGAATCACATATTAGCTTCTCCTGGAGGCACAGGTTTGCTTCCGCGAGAAAGCACTTCTCGGAAATGGAAAAAGTATATGCTTCCACAAGCACGCATTTGCTTCTCATGAAGGCACATATTTACTTCCACGAAGAGGCACAACTATGGTTCTCGGAGAGGGAAATAAAATGTGTGCTTCCATGAGAAGCACATATTTGCTTCTCATAGAGGCACAGTGGAAAGGGAAAAAAAATCTGCGAGAAGCACATATTTGTTTCTCTGTGGGAAGCACATATTTGCTTCTTGTGAAGGCACATATTTGCTTCCACGAGAAACACTCGAAAACGGAAAAAAGAAAAAGAAAAAAAATAGTGCTTCCGGCTCCAGTTTTTTTATTTTTGTTTTTTTTCAAAATATTTTTCAACAGAACCAATTACATGAGATCTACTTTTGAAGATCTTGGTGTTAGAAATCCAATGGTTAAAATGGTTCAGAATTTGAACGCACGGTTTAAGAGATAAAACATTTCAAATAAAAAACAATGAAAAAAAAGAAAAACTCTCAGGTTGCAACAAGTGGCGGCTAAGAAGGTGAGAGTGACCTTTGCAAATGGCGGCTAAGAAGGTGAGAGCCGACAATTGCATGAGATCTACTTTTTTATTGTTACTCCTTGCAAAAAAATGTTTGTGTCTCATATAAGGATCAGGTATTTCAGAAAAATATTTGTGTTGTAAATGTGTATTCGTGATTTGATAATTTTTTTTTTCAATTTTTGGTGAATAATGCAAAAACTTTCATGATTCTAAGATTGATCGGAATTTTTAAAAAAATCACAAATTCAGAATATTACCATTCGTTTGAAAAATATTTGTGCTTCCAAAAATTGTTCTGTTTTTTCAAATTACTTCCCGTTTTCATAAATTTGTTCAAAATATACACTTACATAAAACTGTACACCTTTTTCCAATATGTTCCTCAATTCTTTTTTAAAAAGGTTCGCAACAGTAACGAAATATTGTTTGCCACCACACCATGGGCAGGTTCGCTATAGTGGCGCATTCCGGTTCAACCGTGTTGGTTAGCACGTGTGGCAAGGAACATGCATGCACGAGCGGCTACTCGCCTGTATGATTCCTCCCACAACATATCTTGGTTTGATGTCGCCAAATGGGCCGGCCCAGTCGGTCTGCCTCCTGTGCGTGGCACCGTCTATTTGATGGAACGAGCGTCAAACAGGAGCTCCCTTGCTGATTAGCGTCCACGCACGCACCCCTAGCTCTCCCATGTACATTTTTAGGTTGGCCTAACTAGCTATTTTACCAGGTTTTTGTGTTTTTTCTTTTCGGGTTCTCCTCTTATTCTGTTTTTGCTCCTTCCTTTATTTTTTCATCTTCATTTTCCCATTTTATATTTATATTTTTTATTTTTTTCATCTTCATTTTTTATTTTCCTTTTTATTTGCTTTTACATCTCAATTCTTGAGCACCCGTTTCAAATTTTGAAAAACATTGAACACATTATTGTTTTTAGATTCGTGAACATTTTCTTCTAATCCTCAACATTTCTGAAATTCATGAAAAATTGGTACAAATTTGTGAACATTTTTTAAATTGAAGACTTTTTTTGAAATTAGTGAATTTTCTATTCTTGTGAATATTTTTGAATCCGTGAGCATTTGTTCAAAATAATGATGTTTTGAATTAGTGACCATTTTTTAAAATCGTAAATATATTTTTAATTTGCACACTTTTTTTCAACGCCGAGACTTTTTTTAAATTCAAGACACTTTTTGAACTCGCAAGATTTTTTGAAATCGACAACAGTTTTTCAAACTGATGAATATTTTGTTTAATTTTGTTTTTTTAATGCCAATCATTATTTGAAATTCAGGACTGTTTTTGAACAACGACGGTCCTATAGAAGCAACAAATACTGAAAAATGAAAACAAAATAGGGCTGCCTGCCCCACGTATGGGTTGGCCCAAAAGCATGCACCGGGGAACCCGGGTGGATGTGGGGGGAGCGCTAGGTCGCTAGCTAGCGACCCACAGGGGCGTGTGTGCAAGTTGGACTTTTAGCGTGACAAAATATTACCAAAGACGAACTACTCTGGGAAGGTATCGAACTCGCGCTCTTGTACTGCTAAACGCCTACTCCTAGCCAGTAGAACTATATAGGAATAATAGAAACGTTAGGAAAACATGGCAGCGCCAAGATTCAATTATTTGTAACATTTCTTGAGAATTGTGAATTTTTTTGAAAGGCGGAATATTTTAGAAATGCAAACAATTTAAGAATTCAAATTACCAAATATTTTTAAAAATGATAACAAACTTTGTAATTCAAATTTTCTAAATAACTTTCAAACATTTTTGGAAAAATGTGAACAAAATTTGAAATTCTGAACAGTTTTTGAAAACACATTTTTTTTCTAAAATGCAAACCTTTTTAAAATCTCCATGTTATTTAAAAATTCAAACAATTTTATAAATCTGAACAATATCTGAAAACATGAAAAAATTCTAAAAGTGCAAAGTTTTTTAAAAAAGGGAACAAACTTTGAAGACATGAACAAAATTTTGAAATTCCAAACCTTTTTTAAAATTTGTGAAACCTTTTTTTGAAAATTGGTATTTTGTTTAAGAAAATTGAACAATAAATTAAATGCCAATTTGTTTTTTGATATTCGAATTCTCTGAAACTCCGAACATTTTGAAAAATGAAAGCATTTGTGGAAAGGAAAGGAAATTTTACAAGCAAAAGAATGAAAAAGGAAAAAAAAGTGAAAAGGAAATAGAAATAGAAATAGAAAATTAAGAAGAAAATGAAATGGAAAACAAAAAACGAGAAACAACCCAAAAAAGGGGAAAAGTGGTAAAAGAACCAAATAACCGGTTTAGAGGACTTTCCTAGGAAGGTTACAAAAACTGGATGTGATACTTGCTACTTTACCTACAGACTAGGGGAATGTCCGTGCGTTGTTAGGGCTACAATGCATATACTTTAGAAAGCATCTCTAGCTAATCATACCAGCCGAAGTAACTTTGGAATTTCTATATAAAGCTACATGTGTTATGTAGACATCTCAACACGGTCATACAGAAAATGGGACGCAAAAATGAAGTAATATCTTTCTATTTTCCTTCTTGTGACCTCACGTGTTATTCACAAATGGTGTTCCTTTCAACCACGATCAATAGAAAATGGACCATACTGTTACACAATAAATAGTTCTCATCAGTAGTTGCAGCAATGGCGGCATAGCTGCTTTGTGCGCAACAGCAAGTGGCCCAAATGCGACCGCCGCCGGAAACCATGATAGCCTTTGTCCGCCTACTTTTGGCTATCTTGTCGCTTTACCACGGGATTAGCTTGGGCGCAGCTTTGCGGCGGCTTATAGCTCCGACCGAAAATTGCGGCGGATCAAGGCTGCAACAAAGCTAGGATTTGACTATGCTTTTGTATCCTGAACGGAAAAACGAAGATTTTAGTGTTGAAAAGTTTTTTTAGACCGAGTCTCGAAGCACCCTGCCATTCACCATAATACTACTTGTATGCTTGCTTACTAGTATGATATATTTTTTGTATAAGATGGTGGTGCAAATCGTACCTCAATCTTATATTTACTAATCGGAGGCACCATGCAAGGCTTCACGTTAATCGTTGAAAACTAAAAAAATTAGCCGTCTGATCTTTGAATTAGTTACCTACCACCGTCGGATGCATGCCTCAAGGAGTCCTCAACTCCTGTCCCACGTTCTATCAAAAAAAATTCTGTCCCACCTTAATGTATCTTCATCATAAAAAAAAAAAATCTCCCGCAGTCTCCTTCCTCCCTCAATCCAACCCCTCCCACGCACCACCAAACCCTAGCACTGCTCCTCCTCATCCGGTCCTCCTTCTCTCCTCACAAACCAGGCAGGAAATCCATTATCCATAAATCTATGATATGTTTTATAGCACATTCAATCAGCAGCGCAGTTCGTGACTAGATCAGGCACTCCAAGGAACGAGGGGCACCAGCAGCAGCAGTTTGCATCTTCACCATTGGAAGTAAGCAATCTTTGCAGTAGCTTTTCATCCTTTGAATTTCCCTTCCCTCCCAGTTCTGACGACACATCAGTCCAATGTCTTCAGTTCATGAATTTATTCCATGATTGTTGATGTAGTGGACGAGGTGCAGCAACAACTATTTGAAGTAGATCAGGTGGATGTCGCTGTTGGTGAGTGGTGATCCTGCTAAGTGAAAAACTGCAGCCAGTGGACTAGCGGCAAAGTTGTTCACCTCCTCAACACCATTAATCCTAAATGGGAATTACAGAGATCCATCAGATGTTACTAACCAAGAAATATAAGTCATTGGATTGCAGATTAGTTATACAGAGTCCCGAATGATCGATCCAGGTATGTAATGCCTAGCCCAGTGTGGCAGCTCTTCTTTCTGTTGGCCCAGTCCCCAACCTTGACGACGTTGTTGTCGAGTACTTTCCCACAATACGCAGCGACGTAGCTCGACTATCTTTCGAGCCACAGGGTTGATCGAAGAACGCAACACGCACGTACAGAACTAACCTAAGCTAGCAGCCAAGCTGTTGGATGCTTTTACGGCGAGTCCGCAAGTACGCGTACGAGCACAGGAGGCAAGACGTGATTGCATTGCTACAGGACTGTCTCGGTCCTGTTTGTTTATTTCTTGCTTTGATCTGGTCTGTTTAGAGGGGTCCTTACATGTATATATAGAAGCTAGACTAGATAGCACCCAACCGACTCGGTGACTAAAACTACTCCTACTCGGTCAGCTATCCTATCCGGACACCTGCATACACATGTAGGGGAGAAGCCCACGTAGGGTTTAACTCCAACACTTTCTTCGCCAAGCCCATCCCAGCTTCTGTTTCTCTGGCATGTCCGGTGGTAGCAGTCCTCTTCTTCCCTCGCCTAGCACACCACCTAGAGTTCTACATTCTTCTGTCAAAATTTCGTCACCTATCTACGGCCTGTATGCCGCGGTACCAGAAATATGCTATCCGTTGCATGTAGTATTATTAAGAAAACGACGTGATAGATCAGTTATGTTGGCAACGCTGCTTTGATCTCCCTGCTCCATGCCGGGTTCGCCATTTCCTCCATGTAGATAGCTCTTATTTCAATAACCAATGAAGATAGCTTGGTGTGGGTTAGTTATTAATTAATCTAAGTTGACATGGATTTAATAGCCAGATCCATGCGGGATGTGAAAACCAAGGGCTGATGAAAGGAGGCTGGGTTTCGATGGCACGTGTTATTCGTTCTGGAGACTTCTCATTCATCTTCTCAAGTTTTACTAATTCATTCTTTTCCCTGCAAGTGGCAAGTCATTGTGCTGTGAAAAGTTGATCCCATCTATGATGATACAAACCACAGATATTAAATTTTGTTTCCTAAATGTCACCAACCACAGTGAAGATCTGGATTGACTAATAAAGTAAATAATAAGAGGTTTATGTTCTGGCGTTTATTTATGTTTGCTAGCAACAGTCGTGCTAACTAGCTGGTCCTTTAATATACACTTTGTGCCATTTTACTAAAGGTGTAGGTGTACTGAAAGATTAACACGGGTTACTCTTCTTTCAAGGGAGTAGGCCACAAGCATATTAGCTTGAGTAAATTAATATTAATTGCCTATTCCTGTACTGGCTGAATTTTTATTCAAAAGGTAGTTTGTTTTTTTGATGCATTGATGTGGATTTGCATTTCTTTTTGGAAAATTGTCCTTGTAGTTTTTTTCTCTCTAAAGGTCGATTGTCTTTTTTGTGAAGACCTATGTGTGGATGTTTTAGTTTGTAATAACCAGTCAATCGTTCAAACTTTCAACTCTTTCTGCTGCTATAATTATCTAATATATTTTTCAATATCAATTTGAGTTTCTAAAGATCATCACGTGGTAGATGATAATCATCGGGAGGCTAGGTGTGCCATAGTTGTCTTCTTCACCTTAATTACTAACTTGCTTTTCATATATGCCTTTGCCGATATGTTATGCAATTCTTTGGATGGTTAAGAGAGGAATACCTATTCTTTGACATGTGGACCCATGGCAATTCTCATCAAGGTAACTCTTTTGTTCCATATTAAACTCTTAGGCGATCTGTAATCTCTGCAGAAAAATTAGTGAAGACGGCGCCATCATAGTTCTTTTCCCAGTTCATTTACTAGATTACACATGTATTATATAGATATAAAATATACAATATATCATATTGTTTTGGGCCTATAGTAAAGTACGCACTCCACTAAATAAATGGTATTCTTTGTATGTTGAAGATGTCAGCCACAGGGTAAACAAAATTTACTACTTTTGTATTCCGTCTAAAAGAATGCAGGCCACACAAAAATAACTGATCCACCACCTAGAGTTCTACATTCTTATGTCAAATTTCGTCACATGTCTACTTCTGTTTATCAAGCTCAGGTCTGCATAGTGGGATACATAGAAGATGATGTTTATGGATAACTAAATGCATTGTGTAGTTAGCATATTCCGGTGACTTTCAAACTTTGTTGTTTTACTTCCTAAAAGTTACAGCCATATTCGTCATTTTTTATGTGATCGATCTTGAGGGTAAATTCCAACAGACACATGTCTGCTTTCTACTTATGTAAACACATATCTGTATTTGTGTAGCACAAACACTTAACAATAAGTGAGATGTGTGTTCTAAACTGAGATGTCATGACATGTTATCATGTTATTGGTGTAATTTTTGTAACTGATTAAATGCCCCAGTGAACTTTTCTTATGATTCAATCGCTACAAATAAAGTATATTAGCGATGTTTTGCATCTTGCATATTGATTCTTTTCACACCATTGTAAGATTCTCTTCTGTACATTGTGTGACATGTTTGTTGTTATTTGCATGCCTACTGGGGTTAAGTAACTAACGAATAAACTTGAGGCTCTTGCAGCACACTACGGTGCAAGATTTAACATAATAACTGAGATAGTATAATTTTTCATTGATTTCTTTATGCTATTTTCTTATCTTAATAGATAGGGAAGTCATTTTCTGTATTCTTAGAGTTGGATATTTTTTTCTTCCGAATTTGGGTATATTACTTAGTTATCTTCTTTGTGAGGGACCGGACATCTATATCACATGCTCTATTATAATCATTCCACCAATGACATTGAATCAATAGATTTGGCATGTAGTACCCTCATGACAACGAAAATAAGCAATGCCATCAGTACTAATATTCATTAGGTGACTATCTACATCTTCTATATTTTCAACAAGTGGCTATTTGTGGATATAATAAATAGTATTATTCAGGTATACTTCTTCAAAAAATACATCAATAGTTTTGTATTTACGTATTGCAAAATGACTAGCCCGTGCAGATGTACGGGTTGATGACTAGTCATGTATAATCTTGAAGTTCGCGACTCGCACATACATGCCTTGTACGTATATGATTCTATGGCGGAAACACTACTACGAAAAGGCCTGCTAGTGGCGCACCTGTTTTGCCTACTAATGACGCACTACAGGTGCCACTAGCACCACGCCATTAGATTTTATTACTAATGGCGCACCACAAGTGCGCCATTAGTATACCAGATACTACTGGCGCACCATGTGGTGCGCCATTATTATACCATTCGGTTCTCCACTGGTATTCCCTCCAGGTGCGCCACTAATAACCTAAAAACAAAAAATGAAATAGAATCATAATTTTTATTATAGTAAGAATATTACAATGTCTTTACAAGTTTCCAATAAAAGGAAAAATTGCAAGGAAATAAAAGAAAATCCTAAAACTAATCTTCTAGTAATCTTTTCTTCTTTTTCTTCACTTTATCCCTGCAAAATGTAACAAAATAAACAGAAAGACAAACAAACTATTTATAACATGTCAATACTGTCATTTTTTATGCAGAACTAGATATGAGCATATATTTCCAGAATTACATGGTGTGAATATTGTATGAGTAAGATTATAATGGAAATGAATTTTGAGTATATACTCCTATTTATACTGCCTTGTGAATGTTAAGTTTGCACATCACACTACTGAATTATGATGGTGTAAAGTTTATAAAAACTAATGAACAAGTTCATAAGTATCAGCTTTATAAGAACTGTCCCCATTATTCACCCGTTGTTACTTGCATGCCCTGTGTTAGTCCTCAATGTCATGAAGATTTACCTCAGGAGGCTAGCTCTAACCCAACTGATATATCAGTTACTCACTTGCACTCAAGTAACTGTAAGTATGTTAAATATGCAGCAAAGGAGGATTTTTCACACCATTAAAAACAAAAAATGAAATAGAATCATAATTTTTATTATAGTAAGAATATTACAATGTCTTTACAAGTTTCCAATAAAAGGAAAATTGCAAAGAAATAAAAGAAAATCCTAAAACTAATCTTCTAGTAATCTTTTCTTCTTTTTCTTCACTTTGCCCCTGCAAAATGTAACAAAATAAACAGAAAGACAAACAAACTATTTATAACATGTCAATACTGTCATTTTTTATGCAGAACTAGATATGAGCATATATTTCCAGAATTACATGGTGTGAATATTTTATGAGTAAGATTATAATGGAAATGAATTTTGAGTATATACTCCTATTTATACTGCCTTGTGAATGTTAAGTTTGCACATCACACTACTGAATTATGATGGTGTAAAGTTTATATGAAACTAATGAACAAGTTCATAAGTATCAGCTTTATAAGAACTGTCCCCATTATTCACCCGTTGTTACTTGCATGCCCTGTGTTAGTCCTCAATGTCATGAAGATTTACCTCAGGAGGCCAGCTCTAACCCAACTGATATATCAGTTACTCACTTGCACTCAAGTAACTGTAAGTATGTTAAATATGCAGCAAAGGAGGATTTTTCACACCATTAAAAACAAAAAATGAAATAGAATCATAATTTTTATTATAGTAAGAATATTACAATGTCTTTACAAGTTTCCAATAAAAGGAAAATTGCATGGAAATAAAAGATAATCCTAAAACTAATCTTCTAGTAATCTTTTCTTCTTTTTCTTCACTTTATCCCTGCAAAATGTAACAAAATAAACAGAAAGACAAACAAACTATTTATAACATGTCAATACTGTCATTTTTTATGCAGAACTAGATATGAGCATATATTTCCAGAATTACATGGTGTGAATATTGTATGAGTAAGATTATAATGGAAATGAATTTTGAGTATATACTCCTATTTATACTGCCTCGTGAATGTTAAGTTTGCACATCACACTACTGAATTATGATGGTGTAAAGTTTATATGAAACTAATGAACAAGTTCATAAGTATCAGCTTTATAAGAACTGTCCCCATTATTCACCCGTTGTTACTTGCATGCCCTGTGTTAGTCCTCAATGTCATGAAGATTTACCTCAGGAGGCCAGCTCTAACCCAACTGGTATATCAGTTACTCACTTGCACTCAAGTAACTGTAAGTATGTTAAATATGCAGCAAAGGAGGATTTTTCACACCGTTAAAAACAAAAAATGAAATAGAATCATAATTTTTATTATAGTAAGAATATTACAATGTCTTTACAAGTTTCCAATAAAAGGAAAATTACAAGGAAATAAAAGAAAATCCTAAAACTAATCTTCTAGTAATCTTTTCTTCTTTTTCTTCACTTTATCCCTGCAAAATGTAACAAAATAAACAGAAAGACAAACAAACTATTTATAACATGTCAATACTGTCATTTTTTATGCAGAACTAGATATGAGCATATATTTCCAGAATTACATGGTGTGAATATTGTATGAGTAAGATTATAATGGAAATGAATTTTGAGTATATACTCCTATTTATACTGCCTTGTGAATGTTAAGTTTGCACATCACACTACTGAATTATGATGGTGTAAAGTTTATATGAAACTAATGAACAAGTTCATAAGTATCAGCTTTATAAGAACTGTCCCCATTATTCACCCGTTGTTACTTGCATGCCCTGTGTTAGTCCTCAATGTCATGAAGATTTACCTCAGGAGGCCAACTCTAACCCAACTGATATATCAGTTACTCACTTGCACTCAAGTAACTGTAAGTATGTTAAATATGCAGCAAAGGAGGATTTTAAAACAAAAAATGAAATAGAATCATAATTTTTATTATAGTAAGAATATTACAATGTCTTTACAAGTTTCCAATAAAAGGAAAATTGCAAGGAAATAAAAGAAAATCCTAAAACTAATCTTCTAGTAATCTTTTCTTCTTTTTCTTCACTTTGCCCCTGCAAAATGTAACAAAATAAACAGAAAGACAAACAAACTATTTATAACATGTCAATACTGTCATTTTTTATGCAGAACTAGATATGAGCATATATTTCCAGAATTACATGGTGTGAATATTGTATGAGTAAGATTATAATGGAAATGAATTTTGAGTATATACTCCTATTTATACTGCCTTGTGAATGTTAAGTTTGCACATCACACTACTGAATTATGATGGTGTAAAGTTTATATGAAACTAATGAACAAGTTCATAAGTATCAGCTTTATAAGAACTGTCCCCATTATTCACCCGTTGTTATTTGCATGCCCTGTGTTAGTCCTCAATGTCATGAAGATTTACCTCAGGAGGCCAGCTCTAACCCAACTGATATATCAGTTACTCACTTGCACTCAAGTAACTATAAGTATGTTAAATATACAGCAAAGGAGGATTTTTCACACCGTTAAAAACAAAAAATGAAATAGAATCATAATTTTTATTATAGTAAGAATATTACAATGTCTTTACAAGTTTCCAATAAAAGGAAAATTGCAAGGAAATAAAAGAAAATCCTAAAACTAATCTTCTACTAATCTTTTCTTCTTTTTCTTCACTTTATCCCTGCAAAATGTAACAAAATAAACAGAAAGACAAACAAACTATTTATAACATGTCAATACTGTCATTTTTTATGCAGAACTAGATATGAGCATATATTTCCAGAATTACATGGTGTGAATATTGCATGAGTAAGATTATAATGGAAATGAATTTTGAGTATATACTCCTATTTATACTGCCTTGTGAATGTTAAGTTTGCACATCACACTACTGAATTATGATGGTGTAAAGTTTATATGAAACTAATGAACAAGTTCATAAGTATCAGCTTTATAAGAACTGTCCCCATTATTCACCCGTTGTTACTTGCATGCCCTGTGTTAGTCCTCAATGTCATGAAGATTTACCTCAGGAGGCCAGCTCTAACCCAACTGGTATATCAGTTACTCACTTGCACTCAAGTAACTGTAAGTATGTTAAATATGCAGCAAAGGAGGATTTTTCACACCGTTAAAAACAAAAAATGAAATAGAATCATAATTTTTATTATAGTAAGAATATTACAATGTCTTTACAAGTTTCCAATAAAAGGAAAATTGCAAGGAAATAAAAGAAAATCCTAAAACTAATCTTCTAGTAATCTTTTCTTCTTTTTCTTCACTTTATCCCTGCAAAATGTAACAAAATAAACAGAAAAACAAACAAACTATTTATAACATGTCAATACTGTCATTTTTTATGCAGAACTAGATACGAGCATATATTTCCAGAATTACATGGTGTGAATATTGTATGAGTAAGATTATAATGGAAATGAATTTTGAGTATATACTCCTATTTATACTGCCTTGTGAATGTTAAGTTTGCACATCACACTACTGAATTATGATGGTGTAAAGTTTATATGAAACTAATGAACAAGTTCATAAGTATCAGCTTTATAAGAACTGTCCCCATTATTCACCCGTTGTTACTTGCATGCCCTGTGTTAGTCCTCAATGTCATGAAGATTTACCTCAGGAGGCCAGCTCTAACCCAACTGGTATATCAGTTACTCACTTGCACTCAAGTAACTGTAAGTATGTTAAATATGCAGCAAAGGAGGATTTTTCACACCGTTAAAAACAAAAAATGAAATAGAATCATAATTTTTATTATAGTAAGAATATTACAATGTCTTTACAAGTTTCCAATAAAAGGAAAATTGCAAGGAAATAAAAGAAAATCCTAAAACTAATCTTCTAGTAATCTTTTCTTCTTTTTCTTCACATTATCCCTGCAAAATGTAACAAAATAAACAGAAAGACAAACAAACTATTTATAACATGTCAATACTGTCATTTTTTATGCAGAACTAGATATATTTCCAGAATTACATGGTGTGAATATTGCATGAGTAAGATTATAATGGAAATGAATTTTGAGTATATACTCCTATTTATACTGCCTCGTGAATGTTAAGTTTGCACATCACACTACTGAATTATGATGGTGTAAAGTTTATATGAAACTAATGAACAAGTTCATAAGTATCAGCTTTATAAGAACTGTCCCCATTATTCACCCGTTGTTACTTGCATGCCCTGTGTTAGTCCTCAATGTCATGAAGATTTACCTCAGGAGGCCAGCTCTAACCCAACTGGTATATCAGTTACTCACTTGCACTCAAGTAACTGTAAGTATGTTAAATATGCAGCAAAGGAGGATTTTTCACACCGTTAAAAACAAAAAATGAAATAGAATCATAATTTTTATTATAGTAAGAATATTACAATGTCTTTACAAGTTTCCAATAAAAGGAAAATTGCAAGGAAATAAAAGAAAATCCTAAAACTAATCTTCTAGTAATCTTTTCTTCTTTTTCTTCACTTTATCCCTGCAAAATGTAACAAAATAAACAGAAAGACAAACAAACTATTTATAACATGTCAATACTGTCATTTTTTATGCAGAACTAGATATGAGCATATATTTCCAGAATTACATGGTGTGAATATTGCATGAGTAAGATTATAATGGAAATGAATTTTGAGTATATACTCCTATTTATACTGCCTCGTGAATGTTAAGTTTGCACATCACACTACTGAATTATGATGGTGTAAAGTTTATATGAAACTAATGAACAAGTTCATAAGTATCAGCTTTATAAGAACTGTCCCCATTATTCACCCGTTGTTACTTGCATGCCCTGTGTTAGTCCTCAATGTCATGAAGATTTACCTCAGGAGGCCAGCTCTAACCCAACTGGTATATCAGTTACTCACTTGCACTCAAGTAACTGTAAGTATGTTAAATATGCAGCAAAGGAGGATTTTTCACACCGTTAAAAACAAAAAATGAAATAGAATCATAATTTTTATTATAGTAAGAATATTACAATGTCTTTACAAGTTTCCAATAAAAGGAAAATTACAAGGAAATAAAAGAAAATCCTAAAACTAATCTTCTAGTAATCTTTTCTTCTTTTTCTTCACTTTATCCCTGCAAAATGTAACAAAATAAACAGAAAGACAAACAAACTATTTATAACATGTCAATACTGTCATTTTTTATGCAGAACTAGATATGAGCATATATTTCCAGAATTACATGGTGTGAATATTGTATGAGTAAGATTATAATGGAAATGAATTTTGAGTATATACTCCTATTTATACTGCCTTGTGAATGTTAAGTTTGCACATCACACTACTGAATTATGATGGTGTAAAGTTTATATGAAACTAATGAACAAGTTCATAAGTATCAGCTTTATAAGAACTGTCCCCATTATTCACCCGTTGTTACTTGCATGCCCTGTGTTAGTCCTCAATGTCATGAAGATTTACCTCAGGAGGCCAACTCTAACCCAACTGATATATCAGTTACTCACTTGCACTCAAGTAACTGTAAGTATGTTAAATATGCAGCAAAGGAGGATTTTAAAACAAAAAATGAAATAGAATCATAATTTTTATTATAGTAAGAATATTACAATGTCTTTACAAGTTTCCAATAAAAGGAAAAATTGCAAGAAAATAAAAGAAAATCCTAAAACTAATCTTCTAGTAATCTTTTCTTCTTTTTCTTCACTTTATCCCTGCAAAATGTAACAAAATAAACAGAAAGACAAACAAACTATTTATAACATGTCAATACTGTCATTTTTTATGCAGAACAAGATATGAGCATATATTTCCAGAATTACATGGTGTGAATATTGTATGAGTAAGATTATAATGGAAATGAATTTTGAGTATATACTCCTATTTATACTGCCTTGTGAATGTTAAGTTTGCACATCACACTACTGAATTATGATGGTGTAAAGTTTATATGAAACTAATGAACAAGTTCATAAGTATCAGCTTTATAAGAACTGTCCCCATTATTCACCCGTTGTTACTTGCATGCCCTGTGTTAGTCCTCAATGTCATGAAGATTTACCTCAGGAGGCCAACTCTAACCCAACTGATATATCAGTTACTCACTTGCACTCAAGTAACTGTAAGTATGTTAAATATGCAGCAAAGGAGGATTTTAAAACAAAAAATGAAATAGAATCATAATTTTTATTATAGTAAGAATATTACAATGTCTTTACAAGTTTCCAATAAAAGGAAAA